>NW_010410930.1:55160-58808 GCF_000710305.1 Buceros rhinoceros silvestris | reverse complement strand
TTTTGTTTGTGGGGGGGGGGGGGGGGGGGGGAAGATAACAACATTTCTGTATTTTATACCTTTTGTGCTTTCACACTCAAAAAGCAATCACTCTCTCAAAGTTGTCAGGCTCAAATACCTTTCTAATACATTTTAGAGAATGCAACATAAGGTAATTCCTATTCTTTGCTGTCTAAGTAATATATCATAAAAGTATCTATATGGAATAACGACACTCATGCAGAACAAGACGAAACAGGGTGCTTGAAGTTCTAAGGAGATGGATTTTTTCATGTCTGCCGTTGTTCTATCTAGAACTGAACATCTGGTTATCACTAACATATGAGAAATTAATTACTTATTACTGCAGCGGGTATCTTCTGTAACTAGAAAAACTAAAAATATTGTAAGAAAAGCCCAATGGAAAATAACATTACAGAAAAATTCAGGGTGCAAAAGGCTTGACTTTAGAAATTACATTTGGATACTCCTACTATAAGCCCTTTAAGTTTTACTGACCCTAACAAGTTCTAACTCATCTTTCCTAGCCAGTGTCCACTGAAACTCTGGGCACAGGGTGCCTGTAGTAAAAAACTTTAAGGTGGTTTTCTCTAATGGCAGTGCAGATGGAAGTGATTTGCAGCTTACCTCCAAAATTAATTCCCATTGCTCCCTGTTACCACATTTACTGCTGATATCTCCCACTATTTTCTAAGACTGCACTTCACAATAATCTGACGTCAATAATTTCTAAGAAATTGTATTTATTCAGTCCTTTCTTGGGGTCTTTCCCAACAATGAATGGCATGAAGTGTGTGTGATGACGTTGCTGCTTTACTTTCTGTAACGATTAGAAAGTACGATGCCAGTTCTGATGCATGGAAATAAATACTTTCTAACCTCTTTGAAGTCTTTCTTTAAACCCACAGAAGTCTAGTTGCAGAGCACAGCTTGATGATGTGTTCTATAGCTCTAAACTTTAATGAGATCAGGGAAAGTCTATTCCTCTTGATCTCTAACTAACTCCTGTTAGGGTAGAGTGAAATCTGCTGTGTGCCATTAAAAATCAGTTGATCAGCCAGCAGTTAGAGAGCCACATCATCCTTTGCTAGGGAGAAACAGTTGGGACTCACAGTTTCTGGCAAGCCATTTGCATAAGGATACAAATGTGTTTCCTTTCCCTAGTGAGAGATAACAAAATCTAGCCTCCAAACACGAGAATACCAGACCTTTCAAGAAAGTGTAGGTGTGTGTAAGGAGGACAGTGTTCTAGCATCGGCCTAGAACATTGCAATGTCTCCTTGCTCAGATCTCTCATCTTACTTTTCTTGCACTATCCTTACCTGCAGACAAGTTTAGAAATTCCACCCTAAAATAAGATTCTAGCTCTGGAGTTTGATGCAATGAAACATATCAAAGTTATATTTGATTTTTTTCCTCAGTATATTTTGTAGATGTGTGTTATTTTCTCTATTTTCTCCTTTTTGGGGATGAAAGCTTCCACTACCTGTTCCTTCTGTAATTTTCTCATGTTCTCTGAGAGGTCAGGGACAGAAATGGGGCCTCTGTTATAGGGTGGTGAAACCTACTTCTTTACTGAAACACTAAACACTGTCCTTCTGGATTTAGGTTTGGAGCAATACAAATAAAACAAAACCCTAAATCCCTTTAGGTTGTTTAGATGTGAGTTACTCAACAGTGACCTGACAGAAGACTGCTACAAAGTACTCCTTCAAACTGTCTTCAAACTTTCTTTTTTATTTTATGTAACTTTTTAGTTCCTTTTTTGTTGCACTAATACTTAAAATGGAAAAAAAAAAAAGATGATGTATCATTATCTATAAGGTCAGTCAGTTTCTAACTACCAAAGACTAAAGTGGAGAGCAGGTAGGAGGAGCATTCTATCATTTAGGCTTTAGTCAGTGAAAAGTAATATAATTATTTATATTCAGTTCTCAGATATCCCAAGGTGGTTTCAGCTAAGTGGACTGTGCGTATTTAAAGGAGAGAGTGAGAGACAGCTTACATATTTTATTTCAGGAAGAAATACAGCAGAAGTAAATTAGTTCATGAACTCATTTTATCTTGGTGCGAAGAAGTGCACGAAGAAGTTGAAATCTTCAGTGATTCATCTTATGAGGGGTGGCTTTCACAGAGGGTCATTAAGTGGTCACTAAGTGTTGGAACAGTCTGCCCAGGGAGGTGGTGGAGTCCCCATGCCTGGAGGGGCTTAACAGCTGTGTGGATGTGGTGCTGAGGGACATGGTTTAGGGACCCTGGCAGTGCAGGGGGAACGGTTGGGCTCAGTGATCTTAAAGGTCTCTTCCAACCAGATGACTCTGCAATTCTGTGATTCTGTGAAAATGCTGGGCTTTCTCTCAGTAGTGATCAGCTGTGATCAGCAGTCATCTGCCACTGGAATTCCTCCACCTTAATGACACTATGTTTTGTTGCCGTCAGAAGGCTCAGCACAGTACTTCCATCACCAGCAGCTCCTGAACAGCCTCAAAATACACTCTCTTATTCCCTGTGTAACATAAGTATGAACTATATAAAGAGCAAAATGTATATATTTAATTTTACCCTACTGGTTGTGAATGCAAAAATAGTGGCTTGATTTGAAAGGAGAACCTTTAAAAACTCTTTCAAGACTAAAGTTATCATAAAAATCACTGTGGTAATTATGTATCCTAAAAATTATGCAAATAATCTTTTTAGTGGTGAATTAATCAATGTTAATCACTTGAAAAATAGCTTTTACGTGTTTTCTTATGAAAATGTGTCAAAGTATTTAAAATTCTCATGGTGAGATTACATTTTACTAGTCCTGTTTTATTTCTTTTTAGTAGTGACAGACGAATACTCAGTGTGTTATTTGGGTGTTGAGCAACAGACACGGTAGGTGATCACAGGTGTAAACCTCTTACACTGGGTTCCAGATTCTTGCAAAAGTTCGTAAAAAAAAATTCTGGATTTCACAACTTAATGTTTCATTTTAGACCCTTACGGCATCATCCTAAGGTTAATGTTAAAAGAATATTGACTAAGTGAGACATGTTCAAACGAGACATTTGACCTCTTCTTTAGAGCTGTGGACATAAATTACTGTCTAATGTGAAAATACGGTAGAAAACAGTTCTCAAGACCAGGGTATGGGAATGCATTTGGATCAGAACTTTTTGTATATCTATTTACTGTCCAAAAAGTGTGTTTATTTCAAACACCTCCTCTGGTGAAGGTTGGCATGAATCTAGAAAGTGAGATGACCAGCTCTTGATCCTCACTGAGCCTTCCCCAGCTCTGCTGTAGCAGTAGACCCTGTGCTTTCAAAAACACCTATGCTCTCAGGAACCACAATACTGCTACTGCTGAAGCTGGGGCTGTATATGCTTTTACATCTGGGACCCTTTTTAAATGCTTTGAGTCCCAAAACATCCCAGCATTTTGACTTGGGATTTTCATGATAAGAGTCCCACACAGCTAGCCAGCCATCACAGTCAGAACATATCCAGAAATTGCCAGCAGAAACTTGTAAGCCTCCTCTTAGTCTGGATTTTAACAGCTGGCCCCATCAAAAGCTCTGATTAGACGTTCCGGCAGATTTGGAGCAACGTATCAGTTCCTGCTGCCACAGTAAGTAATGGGTTAACACGTCGGCCTCAGCATGGG
>NW_010410930.1:54737-55100 GCF_000710305.1 Buceros rhinoceros silvestris | reverse complement strand
GTCCCTCCGCCCCAGGAAGTAAGTGGTTAACACGTCGGCCTCAGCATGGGGGGGCTACCCCCCCCCCCCCCCGCCTTCCCTCCTTAGCAGAGGAAAGGTTTTTCCACTGTCTTTGTGGGCAAAACAGAAAGGCCAGCCTAGTCCCACGTTTCTCTCCTGCCTCTGGAGCCAAGACACATCAGTCAGCATCTCTGTGAATAAACCTATAAAAGTAATTCACGGGGCTTCCCCGGGCACACACATTTCATTTTTAGAAGCAGGACAGGTAAGAGAGAGAGAAAAGCAGTCATCCTCAAACCAGGACTGTAAAAGACTTCCCACGTGGCAGGTAGCCTTTCTGTTTTGCCGATTAGTGGCAGGGGG
>NW_010410930.1:38163-54590 GCF_000710305.1 Buceros rhinoceros silvestris | reverse complement strand
AAAGAGAGCATTGCTCAGAAGAAAAGGAGCAAAGATGGCTGTAAGACCCCAGCTCTACAAGGAGGGAAACAGGGCTGCTCGCAGGGGAAAACGCGAGCAGGTGTTTGGATGCTTGAGATGAAGCCCCACAGCAACGCAGAAAGCCTACAGCATTCCCTGGAGGTCTGGTTTGTCCCCCATTCTGCAGATGACAAGTCACAGCCTCTGGCAAACTGGCAAAACTCAGATACTGAGAGAGAGTTTGTCTCAAAGAGGTCGGTTCTGAACTGAGATATATGAGATTGAAAGAACTGCGTTTGCCATTCTGGTTGTTATTCCTCACCTCCGCTGCCACCCCACCTCCAGCAGTGACCACGTGTGTGGGCTTTGTGGTAAATTGGGGATGTGGATATTGAATGGGAGAAATCTGTATTTACCTGTATATACCTATTTATGTGTTGACTAATATCACTCTCTCCTATCTCTGTCCTATCTGAATTTAAGTGATTGATTTATAGTTCTCATTGTTTTCTGAATTAATTAATTTTCTTTCACCCCCTTAATCCAAAAACCTGTTTTGCTGGTTTCTTTTCCTTGCTCAGAGTCTTAAGCCCTATTGGCTTATCAGCCCGAACCTTTCAACTCCTTTGTTTAGCTCTGGGAGAGATAATATCTCTTCTGAGGCTGTATTTGTCTCTTTCTGAGATGAGTTTCTTGCTCTAAACCTTTCAAGCCCTTTTCAAACCTCGACCTAGTAACACAAGGCTTATGCATTGGCTCTTGCAACACATTGAGATCTAGCCAAGACCTAAATGAAAATTCTTAGTGCAGTATTTGCCATTACATGAAAATTGAATCCTTAAACATTCTCTAGAATTGTATTGATGTGTGTGTTTGGGGAATTTATTTTTCACACTGAAGTTCATTTTATTCCTATCAGTGGCTGTGAGGAGGTAAGCTGCTGCCACTCTGTGAGGCTAAGAGCTAACCCTCTACTGAGGAACTACAGGATTTTTTACAGTGTGTCTGTAACAATCCAAGGAAGTGCAGAACAAGCTACTTACAAAGTTTACAAAATCAAACTGAAATCTGTCAGACAATGTCTTGATACTCTCCGTTATGGAAATAAAGTTTCAGTTCTGTGGAAGGTACTACAAGATTATTTTAGAAGTAAATAAAAGAGGACAGCAAGGTTTGCAAAAAAAAAAAAAACCAAACCAAACAGGAATAATACATGAGAATACCGAATAACAAAGGACTAGACCTTTAAAACATGTGGTTACTCTTTATTCATTCACACATTCCTTCCCTAACCAGACTCAAAGTCTCTGCTACGTTGTGCATTTAATGAAAGACAATTGGTGAAGTGACTGCAAAATTTTGAATATCTTAATCAAATAATTGTCTTTCCGTATGATCATAGCATACACATACGTTCAATTACTTATGTTTACAATTATTGTTTGCATATGAAATGCAAGTATACAAGCAAAACAAGTGCATATCCTGCATTCTCTTTTTCATTGCTTCCTAAAAAGGGTAAGTTCCAGATATTCCTTCTTCACTGTTATGGAGGCTGCTTCTGAGAAATTTCCCAGATGTGAAAGTAAAGCTATGAGGGTGCTAATAAAACAATACTCACTAAGAACAGCAAGAATGAAATAGATCAAAGGAAAAGAAAAAGCACGTAATATGGAACTGCTAAAGCTCACCAAAATGCTGTTGTCCTTGACATGCTGCAATAGATGCTGTCCCTGAACCCAGCTCATAGCAATACCTGGGACAGTTAGAGCAAAGGACACCGGCAACAGCCTGGTTTCCATCCATCCACCATCTACTCATTCAGCTTGCAAGAAGATCAAGTATGACATCTTTTAAAGCACTTGTTTCCGGGAAGTAGTTTTATAATCAGTATGGGGTTTTGCATGTAGAAGTGGTTACTGTTCAGACACACACCCAGGCTGAGGTTACATCAGCAGTTTTGCTGTATGATGTCCAATTGGCAACACAGACTAGGGTAAAGTGAAATGCTCATAGATGTTTTCTTTTGTACCTGCTGAGTGTCTATCATGTAGCTTTGAGGTAATTCCTTTCTGTGAAACCTAACCTATCAAATGCCCCTTGATGAACTCAGAGTGACAAGGTGATGTGATGCCCAGGTGCTGGTCAGCTGTCCCAGGCAGAGGCTGATTTGCATTCAGACCAGCCTGCCTACAGAGACAGAGCTTTTTAACTGTCTGTGAATTGTTTGCATTAAATGTAGGACAGATCTACTGTGGAGTTCAACTGTCTCCTACATATTAAAGAGGAAAATGTTTAAAGGTACCATGTATGCAACTCTTTAACTGAAAAATTATGCAGACTGATTTATAAGAGTGTTTAAACATACAGCCAGCTTTAACCTAGATCAGATATGATACCTAGGTCTTGTTTAGTTCTGTGCTTTGGGTGTACTTTAGTATATCCAAAATAAGTCTATAATTTGGTAATGTTGATTCCAAAAATCTTGCTACTGTTATTCATGAAATATTAATCACAAATGTAAAGCAATCACTTTAGAGTTGTGTAACGGTCCATCGACGGTCACGACTACATCTCAGACCGATCAGGATTTCAAGGGCATCAGAATATGATTGTGTGCTGCTATTCATATTGAAAAACACAGGGTATTACTACTGGGACTGAACGCAAATCTCATCTATAAGTATCAGTATTCCTAAAAAAATTAAACTAACAAAAAACCAACCAACGAAACAAACGAACAAAACAACAACAACAAAAAGGAGTGGAAATGTCTGTTTTGGTAGAGACCAGCTGATGCCTCAAATATTAGTATTTTCCTTATATGCACATCAAATCTGAGTGACAGACATCACTCTAATCACATATTTGCTTCTGCATGTGTCTTTACTATTCACTGGATTCAGCACTATACATTCTCTCCTCAGCATTATACTTCCATTCTATATTTAGTTCTTATCAGTTGATTACTGGCTGTTTCTGATAACAACATACTCTCAGGATTCATCAGATATATTGAAGTTAAAGTTAAGTTTCCTTTCCTTGATCCTGCTGTGCTGTTGAGTGTACATTGAGACAGAAAGCTCTTTTCTTTTGCTTAGTTTGATTTTGTAGGTCTGAGCTCTAAGAATTCCTCAGTAGTGTGTTAGCAGACAAGTTCAAATATTGTTCTGCATTTTCTGTTGACTAATGGTCTTACTCAATTCTTCAAATGCTCCCTTGTATCAGTATGAAAGTCCCTCCTCTCATTACATACTAATTCAGTGTGATCTATTGTCTTGCCCTATTCCCTTTTTAATAATATCAAGGCAACCCAGAAATCAGGTCATAAAGTATTTGTGTACTCCTACTTTGATTACATGAACAACACAACTTTTAATCTAAAAGCAGGAGTTTGTATTCGAGTGTCTTAGATAGTAAACCTCTGACATTTTCCTAAAACACTGTGTTCAAATAATTGCTGTTGTTTGATTCATCAGTTGGGATTCTCACTGAAATACATCATCGTCTGAGATCAAGGCACAGGGTTATGTGAAGAAGTCTGTAGCAGCAAATAGCACTTTCTTCTCCCCTCTTCATAAGATTGTTACTTTTTCCTTATCCAGGCAACTACAAAGCAAAGAGAGTCTTCATTTTATTTCCTTTGACACAGATTTGTATAATCTCAGGAAGGGTGAGGAGGGGCACCTGCTGCTACAACTCCCTCCATCACCACTGAGTGTGACATCTGACCCTGGGGCAGTCCATTTACCATGGAGCCCCTGTGAGTGGGAAGGGAGTGCCAGCTGCTAGCTCAAGACAATAGCATTTTCACGTTGTGCCTGAGATCTGATAGGAAGAAAATGACGAGAAATGAGTGTGTCCAGATTTTGATATTTCTTGTAAGAACCAAAGCAGTTTTAGATTTTTCAGTTTTGTTATCGTTTGAAAATGAACAAGGAGAGAGAGACAGGGCATTTTACAAAAGAAGATTTCCTATCACATTAGACAGAGAAGGTTTCCATCAGAATGCATTCTGGGTCAGGTTCAATACATAACCTAAGTCAGGGAATTCATGTTTGCTGTGCTGGATGAAGAACTGTATAGATTCTGTGCTGGTCTTCTGCATAATGTGGATTTCACAAATTGGTGTAGAAGAAGCTCCTAAACTTGAGCCACGTGCTAAACTTCAAATTTTAACAAAACTTCTAACCAGCCCTGAATAAAATTTTGAGAATTTCCCTTGCTTAGATTCCTAAAGAAGAAATATGATGTTCCGTAAAATTTTCAGATGGTAATGTTAATTTTTCAAAATTAGTATACATGTACATATGCAGAAGCAGAACTTGATCTACCTTAGTTCTGTGTATTTTTGCAAAGGCTGTGATTATCTCCAGTAAATATGACACCCAGCTCCCTTGACTTTGCCACCCTTAAAGGGAGCAACTGCGTAACTTACAATAGAGTTGCCTAGAGCTGCACTGGTTGCAAGATATTTCTGCATATGACGGCTTTAATCTGCTTCCTAGGATGAATGTTTTACATAGGCAAGGAATGCAGAGACTACCGAGCAGTTCTCTTTCTGACCACTGGGTTGTAGAAAATTGATTTGCAGCTGGATTCTCTCACTTCCTCTGCTCTTATATTTTGGTTTCAGAATATCAGCCCATGACTGAGGGTGAGCATCAATAGCAACAAATGAAGTAAGGCATGCAGGTGAGAAAGCAGGTGGTAGGAGCCAAAACGGAAACTGAGGGACAGACAACAATACATATACAGTTATACAAAGAGATGCACCTGGGTGTAGTCCACAATCTCGAGTTCTTGCTACATAAAACAAGAACAAAATTCAGACATCAATAATTTCCCCAGATCTCTCTTCTTATACATGCAGACTGAGCCTTAGTGTTTATTTCAGTTTGCATAGTAATACAAGTGAAAGCAATCCTGACTTCTCAGTATTGATCATCTCTGTGCTTCAAGTATTCAGCTGAGATTATTATCTCTCACACCTCAAGCAAGTAGCATAGCTGTCAAAATACAGAAGGCACAAAATGTTCAACCGATCGTGTAAAATGGAGCTGCTCCAGCAGAAGAGAAAGAAGTAATTAAGAAGGACAAGGGCTTTGCCTTAGTATCACATGTCCTAGCACCCTTTCCTAACTACTGAGCTACTGTGGACAGCTGTTTTGTTCGTGTGAATGTGATTCCACAGAACATTTTGCTATTCATGAAGGAGTGATTTTGAAGGAATAAGGTTTTGTCTAAAATCTTTTCATCAGCCTTAGTGAGCAGGATCTTCTGAAGGACAGGCTAAAGGAGCAAACAGCGAGTTAGGAGGATGACCAGAAAAGCACCAGACTACTGAGCATCAAGTAATCAAAACTTGTCACCGTGAAAGATTTGGTCAGTAGAGCTGAAGAAGAAAAGAGATGGAGCAATGATTGTAAGCTTTGGTCAGAAAAGGCTTAACGTTTTCAGACATGTGGCACGTTTGAAGTGTGTTAGTGGGAAGAGGAAAATCCTAGTGGTGACTGTAAACAGTTCAGTGAGCCTTCGTTTCTGTACCGTGCGCACTGGATAAATAGATTCCTTTCCTTATACTTGCCACAGAGCCAGGTGCTTCTGTCTCCTGGGGGGAAGATGAGAAGTGCAAATGCCAGCCCATGTAGAGGAGATGAGCTGACTATAGGTCCCCTAGTAAGAACTGTTGAAGATGGTTTCTGATTTCATGTGACGATGACATTTATGAAGAGGTATGCTGACTCGAGGGAGCTTTTTTGCTAATTTGATTTTTAAGCTCTTGCCCACATACATAATTCCACAGCTGTTAAATTGCCAGCAATGCAATGAAAAGATTGCTCCTGTTTTAAAATCATTGTTCTTATTTAAATTGTTAATATTTTTGTTCCTCTAAAAGTCTACTTGTTTTCAGTTTCATAAAATCCTGTTTAAAATCACAGATTTATTTTGAGTTATTTGTTTCCATGAAACAGACTTAGAAAAAATTTGATCTGCTTAATACTTTTGCATATTACCTTCATGTATTTAGACTATATAAACTATTACCGTTTACATTTCTGTGTTCCATAATACTTAGAAGAACTTCACAGATATGCGTGATAATTACAGCAAATCAGAAGAGTACCACCCCCCCCCAAAAAAAAAACCCCAAACCAAAAAAAACCCCAACCAACCGAAGAGGTTACCAATTTTATAGGTTTAAAGTGGTGTCCTAATTGGCTCCAAACTGCAACTAAGAATCAAAGTGGAGAAAATCACCTAAATTTAACCTCCCCCTTAGTCAGCGGTAAGCTTCGTAGGACACTCCCCAAACCAAATAAGGCCAGGAAGAATGTGCTAAGCACTGAGTGTGCTAAGAATAAAGCTGAGCTGGGATGGATAAGGTTACCCCGAGCTCTATATTTCATGTTTCCTGACATACCCCCCAAAGAACCGCAATTACGCTAGCAAGCCTGCAGGAGTGTTAAACAGTTCTTTCCCAGTTCTTTTGCTTTTTGCTGCCTTTCCATGTGTTCCTGTCCTCTTTAGAGCTGGGCCTTTTTACTTTTTAGTTGGAGTGCATTAGGAAAAAGAAGCTGAAGATTCACCGTGAGGCATGGCTATTTTTGTTAGGAGCTGACATTTTAGACTGAGCTTTAAGTACTGCCTCTGGAAGGCCTTAGGTTGCTCCGTGAGGGCGGAAGTTTGCAGAGGAAACAAAGTTCAGAGGGGTGCATACGAAGAAGGAACAGAATTAGAAAAAGCAGAGGACCTCCATTCTCATTCTGCAGCTCCTGCAAGACCCAGCAACACAAAAGTATTACCTAAGCTGCCACAGTAGACCTTGACCTTTTTAACAGAGTATCTCTTACTATCAACATCATGGCCGAGATTAAAGCAGAAGGTACGGTAACTATTTTAAAATATAATTAACCAAAAATGATATGTACTTTGACAGCATAATTGGGCTAGTGTGTCAATATGATTTGTTGCTCTTAGCAAGTAACACTTCAACTCCAGGATCATTTAATTTTGTTTGTTGGATTGCTTTCTACTTTTCTTTCCTGTTTCTTCTTTTTCACTCCTGTAGCTTGAGTTTCTACCAGTTACTGAAGCTAGATCTCTGTACATCTCTAAAAATAGCGGTAGTCTTATTGGCAGAACAACACTGCTTAGGTAGCTCTATTATAGAGCGATACAAGAAGGGGAACATTTGAATGTCAGACCATTCCACCCTCAAGCATTTGCTCAGGTAAAGCTTTGCTAGTCCTTTATAATAGGAGATTTGGCAGAGACCGAATAGCTTAGTTTGGTGGCCCCAGTTTTCCCGTAAGGAGCACTGAGTGTTTATGAACTATACAGGGAGTTACTGAAGGGTAAACACTACCAACTCTGCAATCCTTACTCAGGTAAACTAATAAAGGAGTCAGTGAAAGTTGTGCTGAAATAAGTACACCAGAGCTAGGCTTGCAGGAATGAAAGGCAATTGTATTAACCAATAAATACATATTCTAGAATATGAATATTTCATGTACTTCAATATTTCCTGACCATTCATATTTAAATATAATTTTAGATGCATAACAATATTTTATCAACTGCAGTCGGACAGAAGATGTATTTAAAATACAAGCTTCTTTAAATTTAATACTGAATATTTTAGTTGAATTTAATTCTAACCTTTTTTTTCCCAATGTGGATTACTCCACTGTTTATCCAAATTTAATAATAACACTACAAAAAAACCAAGCAGCTTTTAAACAGTCTTCTGAAAGTTATTTTTATTCTACTCGTCAAGGTTATGTAGTGTTTCAGTGTATTAAAGTTGTGCTTTTAATTGTCCATTTTTTACTCTTAATATTTGTAAGAGGATCTACATTAAGCACTGTTAGGGGTGAGCCCATTGTCTTCTGAAGGACTGATGTTAGGATTTTGTCAAATTACACAATTCTTGCCTGATGCCTGGTTAGCCTCAGCAAGGAGACAATGTGCACATGACTTTTTAATCAGCAATTGAACGGGTCTATAACTTTCTTCTGGCACCAAATACTGCCAAAGCGAGCAGCTCAGCCTGACAGCCCTAACTGAAATGCTAGCACTAGTTTATTTGGATATTCTTAACCAGGACTGTTGGAAACGTTGGTTATTTTGTAGCTGCTCTCAGGGAAATCTGTGAAAAGATATTTGTCTTTGAAAACGCGTTCATTAATACTGTTGGTGTCAGAGGCGCAGTATGGAAGTACCTCTTGCAAGGTTCTTCAAGACAAAATAAAACAAGGTTAGCAAGATTTTTAGTCCAAAATTAATAGTAAAAATAGAATACTTTTCAATCAGTGTGGAAGTGACTTGGCAGGAACTTTGCTTATAAAACAATAAAAATAAACCCCCCTAAAATAAAATAAAAATAGAACAAAGAGTCTGAAAATGTTTTTATAGTGCTTTTATAGGTTTTTTACATGTGTTCCTTAGCTGTAACACTGGGTGTCTGTCTGCTGTGTTTTTAATCTGCAAAGCAATAGACTTCAAGTGATAAGCGTCATCAGTTCCACAGTAACCTGACCTTCAGCACGACAGGTAAATAAGCCATATAATTGTTTAGTTTAGTTTGGTTTAGTTTTGTTATATTTGGAATGGACTTCTGTTGTTTGACTGATTTTTAAACTCTGGATGCATGAGATGAAAATTTTACTTACAGCAGAAAACTAAGAATTAAGCCTGGAGCTAATCTTTCACTGCAGTTTATTTTCCTCTGGGGCTACTGCTGGCACTCACAAGGCGGTCTGAAAGATGAGACCCAAACTTCAGTAACATAGTTTGGACAAATAAAAAACCAATTAAAATACCTCTTGCTTCACACAACTCCTTTTTGATTTTATTTTGTTTCATACTACATCCCAGCCCATGATTTGCTGGGGTCTTTGTGGCATTATTAGGATTAAAGTACTTGCTCCTTGTGGTGGTATTCTTAACTCTATTTTACACTGTACCAGCTAGACTGTTGGGCTCCTTGCCTTTTGTGGTACCATGCTGACATGTCAGAGAGCACAGCACAACAGGGATGAAGATTCAACAGTGCTGTGGGCAGCGTGACTGCTGGTGTAGAGAGATGGCCCAGCCCCGGCAGAATGATACTGCTGGTGCACATCTCAGGGTATCTTTTTCTGAAAGCCCATGTCAGTACCATGGTCTGTACAGAGATAGATGCATTGGGCCAATGGGGTGCTCTTTCAGGTCAACATCACAGTAATGACAATGAGACTAATAGTTTAAAAATGCAGCCACCAAGCAATGTCCCTGGTGCGTCTATTTGTATTGCAAGTCACGTGAGACTAATAGTTTAAAAATGCAGCCACCAATCAATGTCCCTGGTGCATCTACTTGTATTGCAAGTCACACATGCTGCCTATTCATTTCCAGAGCCACATATCATTAGTTGTGGAAATACTGGTGAAGTGTACCTGGTGAAAGACAAAAGGAGATCTCTGAAGACAGTGATTTATAAAAGCCCTTAGGAAGCAGGCAGGACCTAGGTCTTCTACTGACAGATACTTAGGAGTAAATTCCAAAGGATTATCTTCAGCATCCTCATATTGCATATAATTGTGACCACAGAAATGTAATACTAAAATGTGGAAGTCCTTAAAACTGCATATAAAAAAAATCTCCATACAGACAGTAAGTACTCTGCTTTTACAACACTCTCAGGATCTGTTATTATTAGTATTAGTATTATTAGTGGTGGTGTTACTGTTGTTGTTGTTGTTACATGTCAGCTGTTACTGAGTATTCTGTAATGGCTGGGGACTTTACAGTGATCCACTTAAGAGCTTGCCTAGAAAGCCATGGGATCTAACCGTGCTGCTCTGGTGTATTTATGAACACAGGGATTGAACTGGACTCAGAGGCAGATGTAGTCAGAACTGCCACCACTGAAATACGAATACAAAAAGCCTGGCGGCTCTGAGAAATGTATAGCTTAATCTGTACGTGCACAGTAGCTCCAGCAGCAGCCCTGTAGTTGGTTCTTTCCAGCCCAGTCTTCTGAAGGTCACAGTGCAAGGCTGATGGCTGTCCCCTGGCGCTTTATCCTCCCACACAGGAAAGAACGAACAGGCTCAGCTCAGCTCCGCCTGCTGCAATGCACCGGCGACTGTGCACTGATCTAATCCAGGGAGATGAGCTGTTTGTCTGCCACGACTGATTTCCCCAATGGAGCAAAAGAGAAGCAGCAGTCAAACAGAAATGTGAAAATGAGTCACAGTTTGGTCCTTATTTTGCTGCTGAGAGCTGTGCAGCTACAAACGTCCTCTGTCTCAGAGCAGGCTGCAAGGAGACAGGTTAGCCCTAAGGCCACAGACAGCTCGTCAGTGACAAAACAAAAATTACCTTCTGGATTTCAGGCCTTTTCTCAGGCTACTTGATAACTACAAGAAGTTTTAAGGTGCAAACCGTTTCAAAAGGCAGATTTACCAAGATCTGTGTGCCTAAAGATTAATATCCATGAAACAGATAATGTATGAGAAATACCACAGAAGAGCCAGAGGTTGAGATCACACTGACTTCATGAGTGTGATGGCCAGAAGCTGACAGCAGTCTCCAGATGGCAGAAAGTTTAGCAAAGTCACACTACAGGCAAGAGAGAGATAGCTACTTCTCATGGTAATTCATGAATTGCTGCTGGAGGTGCTAGCTGTGCTGACTGCAAAAGGCGCCTAGATGAATAAATGGGATTAGATGATTCGTTTTGATGGCTGAAGGCATGAGAGGCATTCCCCAGCCTTCAGTTAGGCTGCTGTTCAAGCATTGACTTAGGAGCTTTCTATAGAATCTATTTGCAAGAAACGAGTTTGCAAAATGAAAAGTCTTTTTCTGGCATTCAGAGTTGAAGAGGAAGCAGATAGCATACCTCTTGCAGCGGGTTAAGGAAAATACAACAATTAGTCAATTATTTTTTGAAGGAATCAATCTGCTGTTGTTCAGGAGTACCAGGTAAAGTCAATGGCCTAATTACCCAGAGAGACTAAAGGTCAGAAATCCCAGGACTGCCTGTGAAGAAGTAGGACTTCGGGGGTAACAGAAGTTCCAAATTCTCACCGAAACTCCTTAAAACTTGGATTCCTCTGTGTCTTTAGGCCTGGACAATGGCTGTGTTCTTTCTCATAGTCTATTGAGACAAGCAAGCATGAGGCCTGATTTGTTAGCTTTAGTTTGAGGTTTAAGAATTTATGGACAATGTCACTTAACAGCCGGTATGGTATCTATGCCTGTTCAGCTGGTAAAAAGAAATTAGCATGTTGTTACCTTAGGTAACCCCTCAGAAAGTCAGCTAGCTGTGGACAGCAGGAAGCCTTAAAACCTATAAATCAGAGGTTTAAGCTAATGCATCTTGTCGCTAAATCCATGATGGGCTGCAAGTGCGTGTGTGAAGTCAACTCGTGTGCAAACAGCTGGACTGTAGGTTTGAACATTTATTCACTTTTTATTAAAAAAGAACCTTTTGCTCATAAGTATTTGGAACTTATTTTAAGGTTACTTATACAATGACAAATATGTTTAAAAGTTTAGTATCATTTTCAAGTTCTTGGGGTTCTCAGCTCTGACTGACTTGAAAATTAAATCTGTGCAAATATTTAGATTCTCAAAAGTCACAATCTGCACCTTCAGGTATCCAATCCATTTAAAAAAAATCCAGTCTATAAATATTTTGAGTCCTTTTATCCGTTACCTACAATGTAAACCCTGAGTAAGAAGTAGGTTCATGCTGCTTTTACTGTTCTGCTCTGGAAAGGAGTAACTGGTTTAGTTTACGTGTTTCATAATGTAGGTCTGGCTTCAGTCCAGGCCACACTGAGGACAGAGAAATCAGGGTTTCCCTCTTTGAGGCAGGTCAAGCTGCTTACAGAAATGTAGAAGCTTTCCTTTTCCTTCTCATGCTGATATCCCCTGGTTTCAGCTCTATTTAAGAAGATTGAACTAGTGGACAGTGCTTATTTTGCCAGTTTAAACTGCATTTTAAGTAGCAGAGGGTGGCTTGCTTTAAATCCAGATGATTGAGAAACCTATTAAATCACCAATTTTAATCATTATTTAAATAAGAAAACAAGAAACCTGGGTTTTAGAAGCATCAGTTTTAATTTTTTACATATTTTCTATCATTCTTTTCCCCCAGAGAATGGCAAAGAGAGTGATTCCTGTTAGCTGATGACCAATATGTTGATTAAGTACAGCCTTTCTCACAAAATTTGTGCATTTGAGGGAGAAAGATAACATAAATATCCATCTGTTAAGCAATTCTATAGTTCAGGAGCCATTCATCCAGATCCTTAGTCTTTACATGTTGAGTTCTTTTATGATGGAGAATGGTAACTGGTGCATTTGTTTTTTACTGGATAATAATTTCTTTTTGACTTGTGATTTCTGTCAAGCTTCATTAGGATGGAAATTGGAATTCAGTTAAAATGGTTCAATCCCAGCATTTTAAAATTGTTTATTAGCGTGCTAATAAACAGCTGTGCCCACAGCACAGCTCAGTTATGGTAGTAAGCTTATTTCCAGAATTGTGAAGGAAGTACATGGCTGCCAAGCATTTGCCTAACAGTAGAGAAAGCAGCTCCAGTAGGTAGCAGAGATTCTAGATGACACTGCCAATGGATCTTGTGCTGTCCCACATTCTGTCCATTTCTTCATAGCCTCTGATACATTTTTTGCTCTGTAATAGTTTTCTTTTTCCTCTTCTCCTTCTTCCAAGATCTGGTATATAATACTGCAGGTAATATTCAGGAGTAGTAACTCTGGTTGTTTGGCTAAATGCAAATTGTAATCAGAAGAACATGGTGAAGCACACAGTAAGCAGCTACAGTATTCTTCAGACTCATTAGATTTTGAGAAGAACTGATTTAAACAAAACAGATCATGTAATATATAGGAGACTAAGCAAAAAACTGTAGAAGACACTGATTTTTTTCTTTTTATCCCGAACTGTCTCTTATGATAAAACTCATCTATGTTACAATTTCAGTCAAATCTGTTCAGTTGCTCAAAATTGTGGTCAATGCTGGTCTTTGTCCTCCAGAATCAGAATGAAAAAGCTGTGGCTTTAAATCCTGAATAAGCCTCACTTGAGTCCTGTGGCTGATTTGGGCTTTTTTTAGAATCAGTCCTACAGCACAGTATGAACTTGTCTCTGGCCTAAAAGTTCTGCTTAGTACCACGAGAAGGCATTTACCATAAGAAAGGAAAATATGAAATGCCTGGCACAGAAAAACTTTCTCACTGGAAAAGACTCCTTTCTATCTTTAAAAATAGTTTTTAAAAATCCTTTACAAATATGTAATGAGTAAAACCTGCTTCTCCCTGTACATGCTTATATTCTCACAACTTCAAAAGTTTCTCTGTACCTTTGCCTGGAGCCAAATTGTCAAAGGCACAATGAATCTAAGCCTTTGTAGCCTCCTTTGGTATGCAAATTAACTCATTTCCCCCCTATATTTCGTTATGTAGATTTAAGTTGTGGTTCTCTGTGCATGTCAGGAAGGCTAAATCTTGTTTCAATCTTCACTAAGAGGTTATTCACAATCGACACAATTACCATAAATATAGTTTTCTGGTAACTTTTTTACTGTTTTTAGAGGCATAATTTAATACATCTATTCAAATGTTAAGATCCTCATTTCGCTTTGACATTTTTCTCCTATAATGGGTAGGACCTTAATTTTGACTTCAGGTTTATCCTGTAATTCCTACTGCAGTCAGCTGAAGTGGTACATTAGCATATATGATAAAGGATGCAACCTGAGATCCCAAAGAGGTGATATAACACGTATACGATACAGTTCAGGCTGTATACATTACATGGTTTTATAATCTCAATATTTAAACTGTAATTGTAACATAAATTTAGTATAATTTCAATTACTTTTCTTTTTTTAAGAGCAAACTTTAAGCCATCTTCTTCCTAGGCATTTTGTAGTACCATTCATATTTGCATTACCATTCACGACAGGATTAAAAAATGTGAGCATTTCACAAGCAGATATCCAAAGTTAGACTCACCCCTTTAAATACTGTTGTTTTGGTTTAGTTTTTTTACTAGAAGTTTTATTGTAGTAATTATACTAATTATAGCAAAAGATCCATGATAGAGGTTGAATGTGAACCCTGTCTGCCTGGGAGAGCTACATGGTGAGACAGCTGACTACATCCTGTCACTCGGAGAAGAACCACTTACACACTCTGGTCTTAATTTGTGTCTGAACCTGTAAGGTTGGTGAAGAGAATATTCTGAGGCTACAAAGTTTTCTCCTGCTTCAAAAAAGGAAGGCTCAAAAGTTGTTTTTTTTCCCTTTTAGACTTTTTAAATCTGTAAATATATTTGATAAAGTTGTTACTTTAGGAAGAGACATGTCAACTGAGAACTCATACAAGTATTTTTTCCTCAGCAAAGGTAGCCCTGTTACCAAATGCCCAAGCAGAATTAATCCATATGACATACATTTATCCTAAAATGCATCTAAAATTCATGTCTTTTTCCAGACATTGTAATTTTGTACATTGGAGAACGTAATCTCTACTCTGCTGTTAGTAAACCGGATGAAGTCATGAATTTCCAGACCAGAAATGGCCAAAACTCTGCTTTCCCAGCCTACTCTCTCTCTTTCTTCCCCTTCCAGAAACAAGTGCAGCAGGGCCCTCTGCCCAGAAACAAACCTTCGTGCGTATTTCCTTCATTAATCGCACGAGAGAAATCCATAGAGTTTGTAGTACAACTTTATTATATATTTCCCGCAACTAGCAGAGGTTTCCAGTGATAGGTTGTTTTCTTTTAGTGATTTATGCAGGACTCATGTCAGAAAGAACACAAGGGAAACTTTACTGGTGGCTGTTATTCTGGAAAGAAGGGAAATCGGTAACTTCAGAAATTGTGGAAAAAAGAGCTACAAATATGTGGAGTGCAATTTCAGGAAAGCCTTTTTGCTTTGCAAGGTTAGCTACAAATATTGATGAGTGTTCAGCACACTCTTAAAATTTAAAGTAAATGTGAACTAATTTCACATTTACTTTAAATGTGCATATGCAGATACTAGTGTATCGAGGTGAGGGGGAGCAATATGCAATTTTGCTTGAGTTAATCAATTAAGATAATTTCAACTATACAGGCAAAATAATAATGAAGGCTAGGCTTTTGTTTTAAAAACTAATTAGGGAGTATTTTCTTTTAAGAATATATTTGCCATCGTTTCATTTGTCTCCCAGCATATGCTAATGCATTTCACACTGTGAAATGCTAAAGGCAGTTTCACAAAAGCGATAGAAACGACTAAGCTAGTTTTACAAGATGGTTGCTATCCACTCTTCATTGTGTCATGCTAAGTGTAGACAAACAGAAATAATATGGCATCTGCAGAGGATGCCAGGAATAGAAAATGGCACTAGTTTTTTTATTATTTATTTACTGTTAGTGCCTAGAGGTCAGGACTGCATTGGGCTAATGACTTCACGGAGCAAGAAACAGTCTCTTCACTAGAGTCTTACAATAATTTCAACTTTTAAAGATTCTTTGATTTCCTTAATATTTTAGAGAATAAAGTCCTCTTGGTAATAATTTTAAGATTTAACGTTCTAGTAAAATAAATTTTAAACTATCCTACTCTCCAAAAGCTAACATTGAAATTCACGAAAACATTTTTAGTGCTTACCTTGTGCTACTTAGGTATATAAATTATGTGTTATGTTTTCTGCTTTATGACTGGTGTTTTGTTTTTTTTGTTGTTGCTGCTGTTGTTGTTACGTGAGTAACACAAAAAGAAAAGAGTTTACTCTCCGCTCTGCTGGAGATGTTGACATCAGAGGGCTTTAGGACCTTCACTGACCCCTGCTAGAGCCATTTGCAGTGGGATGTCTCTCTTTCCTCTGCGAGATGCTGTGGTGGTCCTGTGTCCCCAGGGGCGGGGAGGAGGGAGGCTGAGCCCATGCTCTCCATAGGCACACATCTCTCCAATCCCCATGCATTCCCTGTACCTGCAGGCTCAGTCACTTTCCCCTTTATTTTTTCATTAAGCTGTATATATTTTCTTGACATTTCTCAAACGTGAACACAATTTTAAGTTCCAGATGTTCCTTCTTTCCCTGAAAATGCCTAGGTAGACAGATATAGATTGCATCTTCTGTTGAAAACAGATGTACATCAGTTGTGTTGGAGCAATTCCAGGGTCAACCATATGCCACTAGAAGAGGCAGCTGTTTTCCAGGTGAAATTATTTAACTAGCAACAAAACTCACCTTACAATACTATTATGTGTCTGTTTTCTAGACCAGCAATCTTCTTTCCAGCCAATTCCACCTCTCCTTGTTTTCCTTTTTTAATGTAAATAAGCAGGGAGACCCTTCCTCTTGTTCTCTAGGATGCCTGCAAAAAATTGTGCAGAAGTCTGAACTCCTGGTCGTGT
>NW_010410930.1:35101-38053 GCF_000710305.1 Buceros rhinoceros silvestris | reverse complement strand
AGGTACACAGGATTAGGTACCACAAATGGTTAGGGTTAGTATTAGGTTCTTTTGTCAAGTATTAGAAAGGAACAGTGAAATAAAGCTTGCATTAGTAAGTTTCTAGAAAATTGCCTAGATCTTCCTCCCACGCTGTACTACTCATTTTCCCAGATACCTGGTGAACAGCCTGTAGTTCACTATGTAATGCTTTCGGCTGGAAAGGTCCGTTAAAGGTCACTAGTCCAACCCTCCTGCAGTGAGCGGGTTTAACTTTAGCTAGATGCTGCTGCTCAGAGCTGCATCCAACCTGATCTTGAATGTTTTTAGGACTGCGGCTTCTACCATCTCTCTGGGCAACCTGTGTCAGTGTTTCACCACCCTCAGCACAAAAAATTTCTTCCTTCTCTCTAGTCTAAATCTACCCTCATTTAGTTTAAAACCATTACCCCTTGTTCTGTTGCAACAACAGGCCTTAGTAAAAAGACTGTACCCATCCTTTTTATGTGCTCCCTGTAAGTACTGAAAGGCCACAGTAAGATCTCCCTGGAGCCTGCTCTTCTCCAGGCTGAACAACCCCAGCTCTCTCAGCCTGTCCTCACAGGCTTGTGTTGAGAACTCCAGAGCTTGATACAGTACTCCAGGTGAGGTCTCATGAGTGCAGTAGAGAGGGAGAAACACCTCCCTTGACCTGCTGGCCACTTTTCATTTGATGAAGCCCAGGATTTGGTTGGCCTTCTGGGCTGTGAGTGTTCATTGCCAACTCATGTCCCACTTTTCATCCACCAGTACCCTCAAGTCCTTCTCCACAGGGCTGCTCTCTATTCCTTCATCCCCCAGCCTGTATGGATACTGGGGGTTACCCCGACCCAGGAGCAGGACCTTGCACTTGGCCTTGTAGAACCTCATGAGGTTCACGTGAACCCACTTCTCCAGCTTGTCCAGGGCACTCTGGATGGCATCCCATCCCTCAAATGTGTCAAGGATATCAATCTCTAATCTGAAAAAAATAAACAAACAAAAAAAATGAACCAAACTTAAACTCACAGATATTTTTCCTTTTTTGCACAATAGGTATCAAACCAAACAACAATTAAAAATGGAGTGTTTACAAAAGTCTGTGAGGTACTGGCTGTACACCATGTTCTTCTTTCTTCTCTCAGTTCTCATCTTTGAATGTAAACAATATCAAAAGTACATACATTCTCTTTTAGAGTCTGCTTTATGTAAGTAAATATAAATTAAACATGAGGTACAACATTAATGCACCTTAAAATAGAATATTCTGCGTATTCTGTAGACAGAAAAATGGAGGTGTTAAAATCCTCAGGCTTAGTGCACTTCATGAAGAACCTCATCCTGTCTTAAAATCTGTTATTTTGAAGAATCATATTGTAAACTTCAGAAAGTTCAACATACTTTTAGAAGTATATTTTATTATAATAGTTGTCTCAATAGTTTTCTCACTAAAACAACTTTTGACAGCTGTCCATAATGACGATACAAATAAAAACAACCTTCCCACAGATTCACTGGTTCAAATTAGCATGAATAAAGTCTCAGCTAACGTGTTCATGCTCTTACTGGATACATTCTATACACTAATATTCTTGAAGATATCACTCCACCTTTTTCTCTATCTCAGTCCTATTTTTATTCTACTTTCTGTGTTTACTGTAAACTCTTTTACATTTGACATTGAATATGTGAAGTTGACAGCTTTGAAATCTCTGTTGTTGCTGTTACTACTAACACAATCTTTATTATCTTTAAGGTTTTGTTGAGATTTTACTTAAATAGTGCTAAGTCTTCAAAAAGTAGATGCACTTACTTAGGTCTTTAAAGAAAGTTGCCTCCATTAAGTTTGCTAAATCTCTGAATTTGGTTTTGGAAAAGATTCTCTTGTTTTCAACTACAGTCAGGACTTTTTTCTGTTCAATTTTTCATCTTCTTTTATGCCTTTCATTCTTCTAATTGGAAGAATCAAACTTTTCTGCTAAATTAAATATAGAAACATTGCCTTTTGTTCTCACAGTGATTGGAGAGAAGATTTTCAATGGTTTTGAATAAAACTAGGACTACGCTAGTGTCTCATCAGTTGAAAAAGAAGAGCACTTGTTCCATGTGAAAGAGCATGTATTCTTAGTTCTTCATTATCAGTTAGTAAGTTGCTGATTTAGTTGCAAAAACATTTCTTTTGTTTTGTATTTCCAACTTGCTTAGATGCTTGGGCAATGAAGTGGGAAGATAAGGAAATCATAAATTATTTTATTCTTTATTGATTTTATAACCACCATTTCATGAATAATTTTTCGGACATAGATATGAATAATGGAAAATTCCCAACACATGGACTATTAGTTTTCTACAAATTTCTTGTACAAATAAAATTTTCATGACTTGTGCGCTCCCAAAGATATCATCTGAATTTAATCTGTCTAAAATTTGCCTGCCCAAATTTCCACTACATGAATCTGCAAGTGCTTCAGCACTCTCTCTGTTTAATTTATACTTCCTTCTGCGGAGAAGTAGGTCTCAACTGAAAGTGCTGTGAACTGAAGTATCAGATGGGACAGAACTGCACAGTCCATGATACAAATCCTGACAGTATTTTCCCATGACAAGTAGATCTTACACTTTCTTATACTTGCAGAGTTGTTATCAACATTTTCAGCACTTGATCACGGGAATGGTGATATTAACAAGCCCCTGATTGTTAATGGTATTTCAAGTCTGTTTTTGTAGTGCTTTATTAGGGAATAGCGTGCTCTGAGGACTGAATACCCAAGGGATTCCCTTAGGTTGAGTCTGCCAGGTCTGAGCATTTCTGGCAATGGAGGGAAGAAAATTTATCCTGCACTTGCCCATTTGGTGACAAGGAAAATGTTTCAGCTCTCTCCTACAACAGGTATCTCAGGAAAGTCCCTTAAAAGCTAGCAATACCATTCCTGTCCTGATCAGCAGGATGAGCAG
>NW_010410930.1:0-35027 GCF_000710305.1 Buceros rhinoceros silvestris | reverse complement strand
AGGAATGAACTGTTGATCGGGATGTGGAAACAGACTCAGCTGTAAATAAGACTCATGGCTTATTTAAGTTTTATTTACCTGGTTAGGTGGTGAAAACCTTTTATCACAGTTCCCAATAGTGGAAGAAACCTAAAGGCACTGCGGCTTTTCTCCACTTATCTGTCAAAAGCATCCTGCCAGCACAAGTCCAGGAGAGCACAGGATGCTGTACGTTATGTAGGTAGACTTCTTTAAAAGCATCATCCTATACAGTTTCTTTCACACTTCCTATGTGGCACCTGGCCTAAGGTTTAAATAAAGCACTACCTTAAATAAAAAGACAAGAAAAGTTACAACATCTGCAGTACTATGTCTTATGGCCTACTTCTATTTCATTTTGTGAAAGTTATTCATGATTAGTCATTCAATAATTTGAGATAGACTATTTTTGTCTTCCATCATAATACTTTAGTAGCATTCTAAAGGTATTGTACTTTTGGGGGATGAATTGTGTTAGTGAGTGAAAGATTTTCAGTTACTCAGCCATAAGAATCTAGTCAAGGTAAGCTGTAAGGCTGAAATATCGACTGTAATGTAAATGTTCATCTTCAATAAATGTGAAAGAATGCATTTTTTATTTATTAGCACTTATCTAATTACAGATGAAGCTGCACTCTATTTATATAAAAGAAAAGGAAACTAATACAGAAAGGTTAGATGATGAATAGGCCTTTGACAAGAAAATAACAGCCAGCAAAATCTTGCAAAGATGTGTACAGAATAACCAAGTAGTTCTCGAAAGCCTTCTTAAAAATTTAGAAAGGACTGGCATGTTCTACATCTGCACAATAATCCCTTTTCATTATATTGACAAAGTTACGACTGGAGACTGCTATATTAATAATAATGAAACTTCAGGGAACTGCTTGAAAGTTTCCTGAAATAAGAAAGCAGCTGTAGCTTTGGTATTCTTAAAGTCCAAGATGGAAAGATTTCAAGAAACTTTATACACATACTCAATGTTTATAAATGGCTTGAAAGGATGAGCAAAGATGGTGAACTACACACCGAGGAAGCCTGTGATATATTTAACTTCAACACTACACAATGTACAAGAGCAATGATCCAGAACTTAGAACAGGAGACCCAGGTTCAGCTCTCTCTCCTGCCAGATTTCCAGGATGGCCTTTGCTCTTCACTTAATCGCACCATCACTTCCTTTTTTTTGAATGAAAATTGTATGGCCTTACATCAGACCGTGAGCTGGGGGGAAGGCAAATCCATTGGTAAATAAATCCACATCTGAAGATCAGTAAAAATGCCCAGAACAGAACTGCAGGTTTTGAATGTAACCTGAGCATATGTGAACGTTTAGTAAACAGGAAAACATGGTGTTTACGTGGACAAGTTTGAGCATCAGTAGAAGATTTGTGAATAGAGCACAAGCAGTTTGGAAAGCAATACCAGGCTGAAAAATGTCCTTTCAGCCACTGTCTCTGTTTCATTGATATGTAGCAAAAGCGTTTTTCTGTTGGATGAGAGTGGGACGAAATCAGGAGAAATATTCATCAATATCTTTTGATATTCAATCAATATCATGGTTGAACTTCAGGCATAAGCATGCAACTTTGTTCTTCTCTTTTCCTATCACCATGGGAGTCAGGCAGTGGAGCACAAAAGAACTAAGGTTGCGACGAGATGCCGGGAAAGTTACATGGGTGCTGCAAATGTCTGCTGTGCAAGAGGCTCAGGCTGGGTGGAAACTTTGAGAAATCTGCTGTTCCTCTGGGCTAGGAATAATGGACCTTCACCTTCACGGGTCTGCTATTACAGAAAATGCAGGGAAGTGTTACAGCTTGTGAATGGGTGCTGAATGGTCTTGCAATGACTTTGTGCATGATTACAGCAGATACTGGAATATTTGATTCAGAATCCATAGGAGGAAATAAGGAAACTATAATTCCAACCAGGACAATTTTTTTTTCCTGGTGTTGCTCACTTTCTGTTGCAGGCAGCAATAGCAACATGGAGACACCATCACAAGAAGGAAGCTTTTTTTAACTCAAATCTTTTAAACTGCACTGAGGCAAGACTTAAAGATTATGAATGGCTTTTGGGCTGAAGATACCAGTAAAAAAGTGGAAGGCAATTGTGAGAGGCTATGAACTTCAGAAAGATGCACATTCCAAAAATGTAAATAAATGGATGACCCATTCATGCACAGGGAAGAGAGGTGCTCAGAAAGGGCAATTCAGAGATGTTTCAGCACTTTTGTTCAATTTCTATGCTAGAGCTGATTAGAAAACTGTGAGGAGAATGAATTAAAATTTATGATAAATTTTTGACATTCTCTGCATGTGTAGTTTGATATTTTTTCCTAGAATTCAGAATCATTTATTTTAAAAAAGATTTCACAAGTATATCTCTCAGTAGACATTATTTTTATTTCATGATTATTGCAAACACGTCTATGTATTATTCCTGCTTTGGGTTATATGCTTAGAAGCTTAACGTGAGTAGGATAAAAAGTTATTTTAGATATAGTCTGTATTGATAGATGTGAAAAATAAATCAACTTCTGTTGTAGATATCTTTGAAATCAAAGAAAAGTTTTATCTTACCTGTCACATTTGTCACTAGGATAAATTAGAGACCACTCTGAAGCTCATATCTGTGTGGTCAACTGAGGTCTTTATTATATTATCTCATCTACTCTGCAGCTCTGTAAAGGTGTGAAAGGAAGATTTAAATTCTGCATCAATCTCCAGTGCCTTATAGTAGATGAGGAGGATTTGGGACCTGATTTTCAGGTGACAAAAGCAAGAGCCCCCGAACTATTCTGCAGGTTATTCATTGTGTTGTTGGTTTGTTTGTTCAGAACATCATAGTGTGAATATTCGCAATGTTAGAAGTCTTCTGGACTTAGGTACAGACACAAGACAGACTCACTAATAGTCTCGTTTGCTATTAATTTAATTGTGAATAAGAATGAACTAACAATTCTAAAACCTGGTCACAGCCTTGTTCTACAGACAGGTGTTGACTAATTTGGGCTGGCAGAAGGAAGGATGCAGAGAATGGATACGGTTACTGAAGTGATTTTTGTTTTTCCTTAGTAACCTTCAAGGAAACCCAAACCTTCTTGGTTTTACTTTCCAGTGTGTAGATGAGGTGCCATAAAAATACCTGCTTAGGGAGAAAAAGAAAACAAGATACTGAAGAGTCTGTAGCTGCACATGAATACTATATAGTGATCTTTTCTCATCAAACTTGAATTGGCAAGTTTTGCACACCTTCCAAAACTTGTCCAGGGTATAATTCTGAATATAATGGATTAGGACATGGCTGGTAGCTGGTTCAGAAATGACTGTGAGTAAGGAAGGGCTCAGAGAATTTTTCCTATTTACTTAATAAAAGATTTTGCTACTTAAAATAGGTCTCACTAGTCTCAAAGACATTCAATTTTCTCCAGATTACTTAATACTCATTGGAAATAAAGTTCTCTTCTAAGATGTATCTGGCACAAGCTTCTATTAAAGAAACTTGTGTAAGACAGTGTGAAGATTTCCCAGCTCTTAAGAATCTCAGAATACATTTTAGATGACAGATGCGTTGTGAATATGTACCCTCAACGAAGATCAACTGTTCTCACTGTGACAGCCTATGTGTCTCAGCTGCCCATAGAGATCACGTCTATTTCCAAATAAATACCAGACATGAATGATAATATAGTCTACCAAGGTTAAACTTCGACTTCAGATTACCATTTTTGGAATCAGTATAGCAAAAAGAAAATTGTAAAACACACCGTTAACTTTTACCTAAACACCAAATTCTTTTGTTCAGAGTCAGTTCAAGGGCCCCTTCATTCCCTATAACTGAAGGAATATTTGCAAAGGGTTCTTTCAGACCAAAAGAGAAGAAAAGAAATAACAACCCAAAACCTTCAGAGAAAACATTTCTATTATGTTCTTTTGGGAATACACACTGAGTACTAATAGTATACCCCAAAATGTTTTCTGATATATTTTTATAACCCCATAAATTTCAAAGCAACCTTCAGCAACCTTGCTTCCCTAGTAATTTAGCTGCCTGCGTAGTGGATTTGCCTTTAGCTATTTTTTGAATATTCAGATGGAGTTGTCTCCTATTCATTAGAAAATAACTCCCTGTCAGCAGATAGACCTTGGTTCATCTGTTCCTGTTTACTATAGCTAACTACTGTCTCTCATTAAATTGGTTATGCTATTTTCTCTCTCCCAGACAGCACGACGAGTAATAGAGTTTCATAGTAAATTGTCATTTGCAGATGAGTTATATCAATGACACAGAGAAGTGACTTGACATGAACACTTATTTTTATTTTCCCCTTTTGTCAGTTGAAGAATTTTCTCTCTCCGCTTTTCAGAAAAGTATTCAATATATAGCAAGTTTTTCAATATTTATATATTTATATTTACTGCCACTTAGTATAGCATTTTCTCTATTCTTATTGGCTGAAATTGCCTTTTTCTTCGCTATCTGACAAGATAGCTGTGTCCAAGTCTCTTCGATATGTGTTACTTTTATATACATTCAAACTATGTGTGGTGATCTCCATATTTGAGGGCTGTAATAACTGGATAGCTCCATATGGAAGACTTGGCAGGCTTGGGATGTGAGACTCTTCCTGCACCATAAGTTGTGGAGAGTATATTGAATTATTGCTAGAACTACTTTAATTTTCAGAGTCTGTAGATATCAGTCCATTAAGGCTGATATATAAAGTTGTTTCTATTGTCAGGCTAGCTTGGAACTCATGAAATCAAGCAAATAATCTTATTAACAATTCTTAGATAGATACACTTACTTGAGAGATAATGGTAGTTCCAACAAAGGAAGCACAGATCTGGAATTGTCTTTTCAGAGTTGCTTTATACAGAGTGAAGACAGAGGTATTTGTAACCTACTATTTACCCTAGCAAGTTTAAATATTTATTTTGACTAACATTATTTTACATATGGGAACAGATTTTTTGTTGTTTTTCCCATGATAAAAGCAAGTCAATGTTTTTCTCTAATTTTCTCTGAAGGTATCAGGGTTGTGTAGAGCTGAGTTTCCAAACACAAATAACAATGTGAATGCATACAGTGCTCTTGCTTCAGAAGGTTTCATGCTATTTAAAGATAAATGGCAACCATTTTCCTCCAATCTGTGTTTTGACATTTTGAAAGATAAGGTGTAACTCTCAGCTTATATCAGCTCACAAGTACACCCAAATATCATTCTAAAATGCCAGATTTCTAAGATAAACAGGAAGGTAAATCTTCTTTTTACTGTTTCAGAGCACAAATTTATTTCCAAAGATGGGAGGGTGTTACTACTGATCAATAAAAAAATTCAGGTGTAGTACCAAACAAATAATGGATTTTTAAGGGTGCTAATAGTTTAGGATTGAGTGTTCAGAATTCAGTTGCATTCTTATCTCATCTGCATACTGAAAAGCTGTAAACGAAACACTCAATAGAAACCATATCAAACTGAAGAATAATTTCAAAGACAAAAAAATAAATGTCCGACTTCCAGATCATGAAAAAGCAAAATCTACTGCCTTTTGGAAAGGAAACACCTCAATGTTCCTTTGCTATGCTTGGTAGGTGCTTAAAACTGCAGGAAATAACACTTTTCTTGTTCTTATCAACTGTACTTCCTGGAGTTTTGATTTTATAGAACTAATTTTTTTTCATGTTGATTATTGTTAATCCCTGGAGTCTGCGATGTTCTCAAGAAATTAGTACACAAAATTATATAGCTGTAAGTAAAATGATCTATAAATTTTCCCAATAAAACCTGCTATCTTTTAAACCTCATCTTTAAGCCTTCCCTTACTTTTCTTTCTAAAGTTGTTTCAGGTATAAACTATTGCAAAAAGGTTCACAATACCAGTCATATAAGACTACTTCAGCAGGCTCTACAATACAGAAGACATTTTAACTACTAACCACTATTCCCTTCTGTGTCTGTTGTACTTGAGTAATCAGAATATTGAAAAAAAATCTTTGAAATACTTATGCAGACAAGAAAAAAACACAGAGAGGCAGAAGGTTAAAGGTCATGTCGGGATAATGTTCTTTAGAAGCAATTTTGGAATAAAGTGAAGGCATTTTTTACACTTCCTTGCAAAGGTATTTGAGACAAATTTTCCTCCACTTAAATTGAAGTATTGGCCAATGCTCTACTAGACTATGAAATTAAAACATGTAAGTAAAGATGGAAATTTGGCTCCAAATCATTGAAGGTCAACTTTTCAAGTGATTTAGGGCTCATCTCATATGAATTTTCAATCAGCCATGGGCTCCTAAATCCTGCAGACCACTGCTGACCTAACTGGGCTCTGTGAAGTTAAAGGTTAAAAGTATGTCAGCTGAGAGGGAGTTAACTTATTTTACTGCTGAAACTATTTTAAAACACAGTGTAATTGGAGTCTGATTGAAACAAGTTTACAGTTCTCCTCCTTGCATCAATACATCTGTACGAACAGGTAGAATTCCTCTTCTTCATATGTAACTGATCTAATACTACAGTTCATACTTTGGCTATTCAGTATAAGTAATATCTAGCATCAGTATTTCTTCAACTGGACCCAGTGATGCTTTCCCCAAAATGAAGATGTTGCCTGTTAGGTTTGCAAGCACCAAGACTTGGTTTTTTTAGTGGTGGGGGGAAGTGTTTGGTAAGATATTTGTTTGCAGGAGATTTCTTTTCTGCAGGGAAATCTGTCTGGAGCAGAGAGATCTTTTTTTCCCCTTTGCAGCGAGATCTTTTCTCATTTGTGTATCCTTATTCCCTTTCAAAATCTTCTCAAGTTCTTTTTTCTCAGTTACACTTGTTGATAGAGGAAATCGAACTTCCTGACCGTAGACTTCCTTCCCTCCTATCATATTCCATGCTCTGGGTTTTTCCAGAGCTTTCTATTTTTTTCCCATGATCTGAGATTTTCTACTTGGATTTCTCTCTCTGTCAGAAGGGCTCCCATGGGGGTGAATTCTAGGTTGCCCTCAGGGGATTCTAACTCGTGTACACCAATGGCCCTAAACCATCATTTGAATCTGCATGGCAAGAAGTTAACCATATATGCCAACTTGTTACATGAGATACAACCAATCTGTTATATACACAAAAGTATATTTGAAGTAGCATTTACAGCTATCCTCAGAAAAAACAAGATCAGATACGTGCATTCAAACAATTGTAGCTGGATGGAAAACGTGGAGTTTGGAAGTATTTTTATTCGGCATTCTTGGAGTGTGAAGAAGAACTGCTATTCTTGAGCTGATCACTTATTTCAAGAAGTGATTTATACAAGGTATATGATGCATTATATCAAAAAGGGAAAAATATAGGAAGAAACTTATTTAAAAGTATTGGACCTTAGTTTCAGGGTTTTCCTTATTTATTTTGTTTGGAGTAATGAGCACTTCATGTCAGTTTTCAAAAATCGGCCCACGCCAGAGCAGGTGGATACCCAAAGGAGGCTGTGAACCCATGGGAAGTCCACGCATGGACCTGTAGCTCCATGGAGGAAGGAGCCCATGCTGGAGCAGGTTTGCTGGCAGGACTTGTGACCCCATGGGGAACCAACACTGTAGCACTGTTGTGGCTTAGGTCCACCCAGCTGGCACTGAATCAACCACTCATCTACTTGCTCATTTCTACCCTTCTTTGGTGGGACTGGGAGGAGGATATACAAAAAAAGGCTTGAGACAAAGGACATGGAGCGTTCACTTACCAATTATGGTCACCAGCAAAAGACAGATGTGACTTGGTAAAACAGTATCAGTTTAATTTAAACAAAATCACCACGAGTTCACCAACTGAATCAGAGTGGGACACTGGTAAATACAACCGGATCTTAAATACATCTTTCCTCCACACATCTCTTCTTCCTGAGTCCAGCTCTGCTACCTTTGCCCCTGCAGTGGCACAAGGGGGCAGGGAATGAGGGGTTGTGGTTAGTTCCAGTCAGTTCCATGTTGTTTCTGCTGCTCTTTCCTCCTCGAGGGGAAAACACACAGTCCTCACCTGCTAAAACATGATGGTCCTCCCAGACAAAACATCCTCAAACTTCTCTCAGCAGTGTGAGTCCCTTCTGCGGGCTGCAATCCTCCTGGTGAACAGAATGCTCCAGTGCAGGCTCAGCACAGACTCTGCACAGCTGCAGATGGGCTTTTGCCCCACTGTTGATCTCTAAGGGCACGTGGGCTCAGCCTGCCATCTCACCATAGGCCGAATGGCTGCTCTGGCATGCCTCCCCCACTCCTTCCTCGCTGACTTCTGTGTCTGCATGGTTGTCTCCCTCACATTCTACTCCTCTCCAAAACAGAAGAGCTCCCAAAACAAACGAACTCTCCAAAAAGGTTTCCCCCTCTTAAATTTCCCCTTTATTCACAGAGGTGCTGATTGGCTCTACCTTGGCCAGAGGCAGGTCGAACTCGGAGTTGGGAGAGCTTCTAGAAGTTTCTTAAAGGAGCCTACAAAGTCCCACCAGCCATAAACCCAACACAAGCAGTCTGTTCCTGAAGGACTGCACCCTGTGGAAGGGACCCACGCTGGAGCAGTTCGTAAAGAACTGCAGCCCATGGGAAGGACTCATACTGTCTCTTGTGGAAGGGACCCCTCATTGGAGCAGGAGAAGAGTATGAAGATTCCTCTCCCTGAGGAGGAAGAAGCAGCAGAGACAATACATGATGAACTGACTGCAACCTTCATTCCCCCTGTTCCACAGAGAGAGAGGAGATAGAGAAAATTGGGAGTAAAGTTAGACCCAGGAAGAAAAGAGTCGTCAGTGGGAGGAAGGTATTTTAAGACTTAGTTCTCTCATTATCCTACCCTGATTTGATGGGTAATTCATTAAAGGAATTTCCCTAAGTCGAATCTGTTTTGCCCATGACGGTAATTGGTGAAGTGGTCTCTCTCCCTGTCTTTATCTCGACCCGTGAGCCTTTTGCTGTATTTTTACTCCCCTGTCCAGGTAAGGAAGGGAGTGATAAAGCAGCTTTGGTGGGCACCTGGCATCCAGCCAGGGTCAACCCACCACAGTACCCTAAGAAATAGTCATTATTCCAATCTCAAAATATGTATCACACCTTAGAATACAGTGTTAATAACTTCCACGTTTCACCTCATAGTATTTGTTAGCAGTGATACTGCTATTAGTATTATTTACTGATACTGTATGAAGTACACATTTTCTTTGAACTAGATAATGAAATGGCTTGATAGGATGTATCTTTTGTTCTACAAACTTCTTATTGAAATCGATGAGACCAAATGATAGATGTACATAATTTCTCGAAGGTTGAATGGAAAAGATTAATAAAATTACCTTCTTTAAATTATCTGATGCTCTGTATTGATCAAAAATAAACCAAATAGAAATATAGTAACAGAAAAGGAAATTTAAAAAGTACACAGCACCATATGTAATTATAAGTGCCTTTTCTGAATTCAATCATTCAGTTAATTTTCATGCACCATCCTCTCCATATTCTCTAATCTCTATTCTATTTCTTTTGTCATGTAGAATTGGTTACTGCGTAATATCCAACTCTATTTTCCACATTCATATAAAGGATATTACATTTTAATAGCTATCGGTCACCAATAAATCTGCAAATGTTCCCTCACAGACAGTCCCAGCCACCGCTTTCTAAGCCTCCAGCCTGCAGAAAGACTATCTTTTAATTTTGGGAAGTTTGTCAATATGTACATGATATACGTTGAGAGGTTTTTCTCTTTGCACTTTGGTTACATAAACTGTAGAGCAACAATTCAGTACTCTGAATTGTACAATGAATTTAAAAGTCTGTAAATTATGGTATCAGTTGTGAAACTCCTTTTACACATTATTCCCTTTTAGTTATTCCTGTTGCATTCATTCATTCTTTCATACGTACAGGGGGGTGTAGTACGACAGAAAAGAAATAGCTGAATGTCAGACATCTCAAGAGAAGATTTAAGCTGCAGCTCTAAATAAATTAGCTTTTCTTGAAATTGTCATGTTTCTGCTCAACAGCTTGCAGAAGCTCCTTCATACTCAGAAGACCTAAGATAGGTGTCCACCACCCATTTCTGGTGGTGGTCGCCTGAACTGTAGATCACTGCCCTACTCACGGAGTTTGCTGCAGATAATGGTGAGAGAGAGGAGCATTCAAAGATAAGCTGAATTCGCCTATTTAAGTTTTTTTTCCCTTTCTCCATCTGCCTCTCTCTCAGTGTTAGGTATGAGGCTTGCCTTTATATTACCATTTATGTCCAATAGAGAACATGATCCATATTAGTGGATCTAACGAGATTCCTAACCTATTGAAGTTTACCAGAAATAAAGATACTCCATGGTAAATCGTTTTAAATCCACTCTAACCATATATTTAGCAACATTTGGAGGAATGAAAAAAACTCTTGCTCTTTCTCCTCTGAGCTATTCTGCACTCTGTTACTCGTCATCTGATATCTGCATCCCTTGCCTCTGGTGCTGGCCAAATAAGATGGAGGAGGTCCTTTGTTCAGGTGTGTATGGTGGGTTCTGAGGATCTCTCTTCTCCCTGCGCAGCATTTTGTTCTGATATAAAATGAAGGCAAAAAGCATGAGTCTAGTGAAGAGTTTTTCAATTCCCTGTGCCCCCTGGAAGTCCTGGGTAATTGCCTACATGCTTATGATGGGGCAAAAACTTTCTGGACAGAAGTCATTAGACCACTTGTTACTGACAGTTTGTTGCAAGCCACTAACTACTAATCACAGCAGATATTCTGTCTTTTTTCCATTTGTATAAGCTGAAGGTGTACAAAGAATAGCAGAGGAATGAGAAGAGGAGGATGCCACAGTCAGGCGTATGTATTTCCTGAACAACAGGTGTAGATGCATTTGCTTCTTGTGCTAGAAAAGCGCTTTCCCCACAAGGGAGAAGAATGATTATTGTGAGAGTTGCAGAGGTCTATGGACTCATTAAGGGTGATGTGCTGGGACTGAGAAAATGCAGAAGATTATCATATATCCATTGCCCAGTCCTTTACAGAAGGGTTCTAATCCCTTGTCATCTTCTTCCTGCGGTACCCTCCTTACCACGGGCTAAGACTCCTGCCTGCCTGATAGCAACAGTGGTGGATTGATGAGGTCACCCAGTTAAAGCCCAAGCACTTAACATACAGTGTCAATTTATGCAGTTATTCTTTCTCTTTTCTGCTTCCTTAATTAGTATTTAAATATTCAAAGTGAATTGGAATAGGTCGAACAGGAGCCATTAATGACCTGAATCCAGAATAGCATATTTATTGGAGTGTTCTTCCAGGGAGTGGACAAGTCAAAATATACCATCTCTCTCATTTAGAGGAGACTGCACTGAGGCTTCTCAAATCCCAACTGAATTGTTCTAACAACGATATTATTATTTAAAAGGGAACAACCTCTCTTTTTCTCTCTTTTTTTCAGCTTTTTTTTTTCAGTTGTATGACTAGCCTTCTGGTTTTAATATGCCCAGCCTTAAAAAGGCATTACACATTAAAGACATCACTTGATTTTTTTTTTAATGTGTGTGCTATTGGCAGAACAAGGAATGTTATGTACAAAATAACTATGAAATAACATAAATAACTATTTTTCATTTGAATGAGTCTGAATGGGCTAAGCATGTTTTTTGTTTTGTTTTGGAGTTTGGGGTTTATTCTTTTTTCCTTCTGGGGTAGTGAAAGGTATAGCTACTGAACTGTAAAATCAGGTGCCCGTCCTTAACCATGGACTCCTGTGCTTATTATGTCTTAAGGAGAGCTCAACTCACAAACACAAAGGGTATTTTATCTAAGCTGCCAGGACTACATGCTCATTCTGAAATCTGAAAGTCGCACGGTGTTCTCCTCAAAGTTGTCACAAATTGTAATGGTTTATTTGTGCTTGTGAGGCATTATGAGTCTTCAGATTGTATCTTCAGTGGCAACTCTGAAACCAGAGGAATGGTAAGAATCTCAGAGTTTTAGCTTTTTGGAATTTAGCAAATTAATTGTTGATATTAAGGTGACATTTATGATCTGATGGGGTAGTTCTGTGCATGAGAAAATGTGATATGAAGTCAGAGGTATATATGCCCAGAGTAATCTTTTTATACAAATGCGTATATAACTTTTCAAAGTTCCTATCTTCATTGAAAATCAATAGCAATCACAACCCAAAGCTGCAGGAGGCTCTAGCGAACACGTAGTGGTGGATTGAAACTGTATAGCCTTCAGCTGCACCCTCCACTCCTGTGAGGGATGTTGCCACCTCCAGTGCAGGGACAGCTGATCTGCTCGTGAATCTCCTGATCTACTGTAGCATTCATCTAAACTAAACTGACTTGGGTTCTGGTTGGCTCTAATACAGATAGTGAAAGTTGTCTTGTATTATATGAGTGTAAAAGTTCAGGAATTGATTTTAACCTATTGCTGAATGTTCCTTGTCAATTGTAAAAGTAAAACTTAATAAGCTCCATCAGGTGATTTCAAAGCCAAAAAAAAATACCTGGTTTTCTCATGTTTTTCTCATTCTGCTACTGGGCACCTGAAAGCCCCACTGACCCCTTGGGCAGGAGCTCTGCTTAACTTTGTCATTTTTCTAATAAAAAGGGGCATTGTTTCTGGCTGAACTGACAGATACATTGCCTATGTGTAGATCCCCTTATTCTCTACTGGTCTAGTTGTGTAAACCGCATTGCTGCAGGTATGGGGTGGAGGTTAGCACCAGTAGGAGATGGACAAAAATGCACACAACACCTGGGCACGGCAAAGCAAGGAACAGGCAGAGAAAAGCATCCAGGTAGCATCATGGGTGCTGCAATAACAAAATATTTGTAAGGGGGAGGGTAATCATCTTGATGTTATTGCCTCTTCTCTTTGGAGTCATGAAATTATGATGGTATCAATATACAATCCACTCTACATGGAATTATGTAGTAGAAAAACAATACCATCCTCAGAATTCCTCAGATAAACTCCTCCAGATGATTTTGTTTATATTGGTATCTAGGGACATAAAAATCTAATTTCTATTTTCAGTGGTTTGGGACATCCTGTCTGGTTTCTGCCAGGTGGTGTTGTAGAACACTTGGAGGCAGTGTGGACGCTCGGAAGATTACGTGCTTACGTGCTTACGTAACAGTAAGGCAGTACCCGCCCATGATGGGCGAGGCTTCTTGGGGAACTATATAGCCCTGTTCATTACACAATAAAGTGCCATTTTTGCATCCTCTATATTAGAGAAAGTGTACGAAATGGTCCTCAACGGCAGAGGTTGGGTGCCCAGTATCACAGCAAGTTGCTACAGGTGGTTCAGAAGTTGCTGTCCTGTAAATGAGACCTGCCGCTTCTGTGAGGATGACTCTGATATCATAAAATGTCTGTAACAACACTGGTGATCTTTCTTAGTCACCTGAATCATACTGAAAGTACCTGGATTGGGAACCTCTAGCAGTGTAACAGCATTCTTCTGTCAAATTTGAGTCAATAGCTGTCCACTCCCACTCCAATGAATGGAATTGTAGTGATTTTATTATATAACATCCTGAGATTTTAAGGGGAAAACTGACTTGGCTACATCAGCAGTCAAAAGCATGCAGCAGATGATAACCTTCTGGCTTACCTGAGTTTTGTCTCTGCAGCATTGCTCAGACTGATGAATTGCAGAAACTGTTCCCTTCACCAAAGAAGGTACATGGCAGACTGAATTTGAAAAGTTAGGTGTACTAAGTAGGAAGGAACTGTGTTTACATAGCAAAAGACCTAAAGGAATGATTCTTTGAATGGTAATTATATGTGTAATTCTGTATCTATATACACACATAGAGTTTTAATTGCATGTATTATAGCTGGGCAAGTATCTGTCATTCACATGTCCTTGGAGATATGCAGTGGTACTAATCAGATCTGTCAAGACGAGACAGTATCTTTCTATTCTCTCCTACACATCATAAACTCTGACTGGTATTCCCAAAGGAAAAAAATGCATAATACGTCATTTATGACCTGTTACATGCAAAATTTCTTGCATTTTGTATGCAGCAAGGTAACAAAATGCTACTGATTTTGAATTTGACTTTCGGAAGCTGGACTTATTGCTAGTTGACGTTTGGCAGATTTTTCCCTCCTGTCATGAAATATTTGATCTAAAATTTATGTTTAGAGACATGGAAGCAGTGATAGTTTAATAATATTTAAAGAAAAACAATGTATAAATTCTATCCTAGTAGATAGGCATTATTCATAAGCAAACAAACATTCTGTAAATAACACTAATTTTCAAATGAGTAACAAAACTCATGTAATACGCCTATCTGGTTCTGCTTATAAAACACTGCTGTGTACCTGCACAGCTTTCCAGGGCTTGAAGCAAGGCACTGATCAGTGTGAGGATGCTGGTGCTGAAGGAAGATTAAAAGGAAGCTTAAAGCTAAGGGAAGTACACGTAAATAAAATGCACTACATAATAAACAAAAGAAACGTAGAAGAGTTCAGGGTATGAACGTGAACACTCTACGGGTATGACAGATTAAGAGTTAGGGAATCAATCTCTGATACCAAAGTTGTCCTTCTCAGTTCTACAGGTGTATGTGAGACACATAAAGGTAATTTCAGTATCATTTTAGAGTATTGTTTTCACTTTCTACAGAAAAAGGAACAAAATCAATATTCATTAGCATAAGGTTTGGAATTCTTATGCCTTTTTTGTTTTTATAGCTGGGCAAATATCTGTCATTCACATGTCCTTGGAGATACGGGATACTACCTAAGGGTAGTAGATAGGGATATCTTAGGTAGTATCAATGTATCTATAGGTAATATCAAGGATCTAATATTTTCTTCATCTATTTCTTTAAGAATATCAATATAGTGAATCTCAATTAGAGGCTATATATGTGCTGTAACGGAAAATACATGAAAGTCTTCAACAGTCTTGTACCTGTAACCTGTGATAGTTTCCTGTACTCTGTATTCAGTGATAGTTCGTAGATACTCTGTAACCTGTGCTAGTTTCCAAACATGTATTTGCCATTCTCTATGTGAAAAGTTTATATGTTTATCTTTGTATAGAGCAGCTCTGTGCCTTTTGTTACCTCTGTCATCCAAGAAAATTATCAGCTTTATAAGTTATATCGTCTGTGACAGAAGATAGGTGATCTCAGGTTGAGAAGCAAAGTTATGAGCAAACCAGGCATCACCAAACTCCTTGACATTTCATACCTCTGTGTGGGTAAGGGTCTCTGAAATCACTGACATTAATACAGGAGAGTTGGTGTCATCCACCAGACTGGGAACATACGTACCTTGTCTTTGAATTTTTTAACGGTAACTTACAAGCAGATACTCTAAACTAAGCTAAGTGGAGATACTGTGCTCTTTGAATTTTTAACTGTGGAGTTATCAATATTTTCACTATTATTATTGTATATACTGGAAAACAAATACTCATGAATGTTGTTTAGATAATCAGCTTCTATTGTGAATAAGAGTAATTTGAGAACTTTCAAATGTGGTTGGGTTTCAGTTACCACAGTTTTGGTTTGTGTCCAGAGTTAACATTTCTTAATACCCCAGGAAGATATGGATTCACTACTGTTGACTGTCCATTAAACAGTTAACGTGTGTCAACTGTTTACTTAGATAATGTTTGTTCTCACTTTCCTACCAGCTTTCTAGTACCAAACCTGTGTTTTCTGGAATTAAGTCTGCTTTGGCACTGTAACTCTTGTTTCTTAGGAGATTATTTCATTAAGTAAAAAATGTCAAAAAGAAAGATACTTAAAAATCAGCTACAAGCCTCTTTGCATCTTGTAAGGATACTGGACATGTAAATAATTTGTGTTTCTATTAGGTGACATGGAGCGTATAGGTTCCTATTGCCATTGACGCTTGTCCTTGACAGCAGAATTCCAGCCAAACCTTGAGTGGCACAGACACATTAGCTCCATTACGGTTTATGGAAGTACACTTAATTGCATCTCCTGAGAATCTGGATGACATCATGTAACAAGACAATCCTTTGGAGAGTAATAATATTTTATGATTTCTTCAGTCACTCTCCTAGGTCTGTAGTTATTCATGGCAGACTAAAACATCTCATATTATAATAAAAAATGTTAGTCGTGGCTATTTCACCAAGTTTTCTCCAAATCAACTTTTCTAAAAGTGGCCCTAGGTCAGGAAAAACTCCTTCCAGGAAGCACAAGAGCCTGTCTTTAATAATATAATATTTACATTGATTTTAAATATTCTGATTACAAAGCTATTTGAAAACAACCCTCGCATTCTGGATTTTTAACCTCCAAGTGCTACAATCTGTTTCCTCTGCTTTGACTATCTGCCTAGGACGTATGTGTTCAACCACGACGATAATAGATGGTAAGAACGGATCCATACCCTCATCATCCATGAAAGTCGCCAAGAAATCAGTTACAGAAGACCTCGTGACAACGTTCAGCTCGCCAGCAGCATGGCTTCTTGTTGTTGCTCTGATTGTTACCTGGTCGGCAGTAGCTATTGTAATGTTTGACTTGGTGGATTACAAAGACTTTGCAGGTAAAATTCAGCACATTCTGTTTGACATCTAGTATATTACAATTTAAGCATTTATTAAGGTGTATTTTGTAAATATGCATGCCTCTCACCTTCTTGGAGGCAGCACAGCCTCTCTGCTGAGCATACCAGAGGAGGAGATACTGTGGCAAATGTCAGAACATACTAGTTTACACTTCCTACATCATTACAATGTAAGTCTCTTCATTTTGCAGCCCGTCCTCATCCTGGAAAATCTATGTGTTGACAGTAATATAATACATATATGAGCACGTATGGTCAGATTCCTGTTTTGCAATTTCTATGTTGTTATTTCAAGAAAAATAAAATTAATTATTAATTCACATTTTCTGAAACTTATTTTAAAGCCTTTCATAGTTGCCTTGAGTATTCTGACATCTGCTTGACAGTTCGACAACAGGAAAACTGCAAAAGATTGTTTCTAAACACGCTAAACCTAAATTCATCTTCAGAAACCATAAGCTCAGAGGACCGGATTCTTAATATTAGCTAAGACATACCCTTGTCTTCAATAAGGCAATAATTCTAGCGTAGTTTAACGCCAGGCAAATTGACTGAACAAGATCAAGTTTCAGGGTACATAAAAGTTTCAAAGTACTGAGGGCAAAGATGAAAATCAAGTGGGTGGTGCAAGGACTGGGTGGATGTCGAGGAACAAGAAGAAAGGAATGGGGAATGGAAATTACCTCACTGCTACTTGATTTTTATGCCTTGTATCTGGCAATGATATGTAATGAAAAATAAAGTAAATTAACTACCTATGTTTGTGAAGGGTGCATAATGTTCAGCAAGCCACTTTGGCAGTTAAACTTTTGTGAGGTAAACAGCCTGTAAGAGGCTGCGAAACAGGTATGTGAAAGAGAAAACAAATTATTAGCATTCTTTCTTGACTAAGAACTCCAGCTCTAAAGTTATCACATCTGTCACAGTATTTAACCGGGAATTTAAATTCAAACTTCAGCCTTTTAATTCAAAACAGGTTGTCCTGATGTTTCAAAGTTAATTTCCTGGACTCTTATTAGTTTTCTGATAAATCCATGCATTTTTGGTCCTGCTATACATCAATATTGATCTCGAGATTTACTTGAAAATCTTTTGAGACAGATAGATCCTGAAAGAAACTGACCAGTCTTGGATCAATGGATGACCCAGGAGCTTGAAATGTGGAGAAAATATCATCACAATCGTCTGTTAAATTTTTTGCTTCGCATCTGTCTTTGTTTTCAGAAGGAAGTCACTTGAGCCCCAGCAAAACATAAAGTTACTTTTGATCCTCCCAAAACAGGAATCAGATTTTAATTTGGACACCACACACCTAATGCTACACTGTAGATATCAAACAAGAGAGGCAAACCACCATATTCTGCTTTTAATTTTCTGTATTAACTATCAATCAATCAATCAGTCAAGTTCTCATTATCAATGAGCAGTCAAGAACCAAGGCATAACTAAGACTAAACTCTTAAATCAGGCAATTCCTGAACTGGCCGTCAGCTCATGTGTGCTTGATATAATAATCAGGGTAATGCTAAGCAAAGAGAATTCCTACTCAGTCTGATTTTTCCAGGTTAAAGGCGCTGACTTTTAAAATTTCCATGGAAATAGCTGACAACTTCATATAGGATGACCTGGCTGGTATTATTGATACTAGAGTGATTTTCACCATCTGACAGTTTGGCCCTTTGCCTCCAGTGGAGGTAATGCTGTCTTTTCCTACAGAAAGCAGAATCTGGGGCATGTTTAAAAGTGACTCCTTAAATCTAAAAACCAGTGATATTTTCTGTTAAGTTTGACACTGTTCATTGAACAACTGGTCCTGCATAAAAAAATTTAATAGTTATTTTCAGGACTGGAAGTATAGTTTTGCAAGCATAATTAAAATTAATTTCTTAGTTTTCAAATGCAAATGAAAGATATCAAAGAAATTATATTCAACTGTATATTTTTTGTCTGTAAAATACAAAATATTCAGTGAATTTTTCCTTAAATAACGCTTGCCTTTCATAAGCAATAAGCAAGGTAGTACATTCAATTTCATTCCTGTTTCTTTACGTGAAGTTCCATCAAGTTCAGGTTTAGGAAATGTGCATAGCATATGAACGAGACAGTGTGGGAGAATTCTACTCTGTTAGTCTAGAGAAGAGGACACTGAGGGGTGACCTAGGAGCAGGCTGCAGCTTTTCAATGGGCAGTTACAAAGATGACAGAGGACTCCGATCTATGGGGTCCCAGCAGAGATTTCCACTATATCGTGTGCCAGAAATGACAGTCTCCATAGCACTAGTAGTGACCATACTGCGCAGGACTGACTGCGGCAGAAAACAGGAGCAGTTCGACGCTGTAAACCAGGCTGGCAATTGTGCAGCTTTGGAATATACACTGACTTGTTCCCCTTGATTACACTACAGAGCTGCTATGCTAGCCTCTGGACAATAAAGGAAGTATTATGCCATAAACAATGAGTTATGTCGTAAATAATGAGTTACTAGATTGCACAGAGATTTGTGGAGCTTAGTAGAAACACAGCACATCAGCAGAGCAGGAAGTATTTTTGACTTGAACTCCACTGTTTTCAATCATTGTTTTCTTATTTAAAGAATTAGCAATTTTGCTCTCATTATCTTAAAGGCAAATAATTCCCCAAAGACATAAAGTATTAGTACATGTATTTTGGCTTTTATGTATTCTTTTAATTTATCAGTATAAACTTTACATTGCCACTATGCTTAGAATGCCCAGCCATAGGTTTTGCTCCTTGTTTACTGTGGTTTCATGGTTTTTTTAGAAGTAAGTTGTTAAGTTTGTGTGTTTTGACAATTTATATTTGGCAAAATTTGTCCCAGAAATAACTATATGTGAATGAGGTGTTTGGTTTCATCCTAAAACAGATGTGTTTTATTACTTTTTTGTGGGCCCTCTTGATTGAGTACATGAAAGAAACCTTTAGAACTGAGGGAGGCTGAGGGAGGGTAATGCTTGTGATTTAGATAGCTGAAGTTAGATTACATGAATTTAAACTCCACTCTCAGAAAGGTTTAAGATACATTTTGTGTAATTTTACACATCCAGAACAAGATTAGTGTAAATTTGATAGTACTCTGTAGTATTGAGGAGGTGCTGTCTATGATATAAAATGTTGCGGGAAGGCCCTGGTTTGGGTCACTCGTGTAAAGCTGTGCCTCCTGGTTGGTTACGTGTCAGCTTGTTCAGAGGTTAGGACAGAGGTGGGATCTGAAAGTCAGCTTCGACAGCTGATTTCAAAGAAAGCATAAGACAAGAATTAGATCGGTGCCGAAAGATGCGCTGCTGTTCTATCTACACAGAAAGACATTAAATTTTGCAGTGTTTCACTTTAGTGTGTTATGTTCATTCCTTTGAGGAAAGAAAGGAGAGCTTGCATTCCTATCATGTTGTACTGTACAACTACAAACATGACTGAAATATTTCTCATGTGGAATGAAGGTGATATGCAGTACAAAAGCCTGAGAAAGAAACTATGAATCTCATGCAGTACGTAGGGTGTATAAAGATGCAATTAGTAGGGTACCACAGTGGAAGGTCTCTTATACGTTATCAGTATTTTCAGAAATGCTGAAGTAAAATCATTTTTGTCTGATACGTGCTTTGTAACAGTTTGTTATTACTACCATACTTTGTGTTGGAGAATATACCTTTTTAATTGGCTTCATAATTCGTGAATGTATTTCCCGCATTGCTTGTACACATAACTGGATTACTTATTTTAATTGGTAAATGTCACTAAATAATTTAAGATTATTTTAATCCTAGAAATTGATTGCCCAGGAATCCACTTTTGCTAATAGGCTAATAAAGTGCTCAGATTTCCCTGCTGTCTCTGTGACCAATTACAGCTAATTAACATCACCCTAAGATCTAGAGTCTTCAATATTCAGAGCAAACTGATAGTGATTTAGCCGCTCACCTAAAGGCCAGACTAAAGCAAAACTATTGAAATCTCACCAAATCTATGAAATCTAAAACTGTCTACAGAATAATCTAAGTGAAAATACAGAACACACACAGAGCGCACTGAGTTTGCCGCTTTATCATGACTGCTTTCATAAAAGAAAAAACAGCAGGCACTTTGTGGTGGATAATTCATTTTGCTCAACCATAGAGAGGCTTTTTTAGAGACCTGCAGCAAGGATATTTTCTTTAATTTTGTGTGTGTGTGTGTGTGTGTGTTTCCCTTTTTAAGTTAATGGCAAAACATCTGGACAAATTGTTGTGGAGTGTCCCACATCAGCTTCTGACTAACACAGTCTTAACTCACCTTTTCCCTGCCTTAGCTTTTGGTCACTTTTACTTTCTTGTTGCCACAGAAAGCTTTTGGCTGGGTAGTCAGAATGATATACCTATTAATACTCTCCAGTAGAGGAAACCAAACAAACAAAAATTTAGGAAACTTACTGTCACTTATGAATGTATTTAACACTGTTTGATTTGACAATTCAAACTTTATTGCTGGTATAAGGGAAATCAAAAGAGTTGGATTTTAGAAGCACTTAATGATTAACAAAAGTAAGAGCTAGCAAGTGATTTAGGAAGTGAAACAACTTGATTACAAGATTCACACTAACTTACTATGCGATGCCTTAAATCAAAATATGTATCTACAGACACAAGACATACAGACACAGATACAAGCAGAAATACTTGAATCCAGAGCCCACTCTCAAATGCACAAAGCAAAACACCTAAACAGGCAGAGAGACGGGAGAAAGAGTCCAGCCTGTAGTCAAACTTTCCCTCTTTGAGTTTAGAATAAATACTCACAATGCATCGACATTACTCAACAGGCGATGGCTGAGCCTTGAGGAGTTGGCTCTCACCCAGGCCTTGTGTTAACCTCACTGGCAGAAGATCCTGAGAGGTGGCCCAGCTTCAGGGAAGTGCTGGATGCAGCCCAGTGTGATCCATGAGAGCTCAAAGGGTCTCATTTTCGATTGTTATTTATAGGGTCCAAGAAAACTGACTTTTGTCAGGTACTATTCCACTTCAGCCTAACTCAAATGATGTAATGTTTTGGTAGCTCATGTCTAGAACTTGCTAGATCTTGAGGTCCTAGCATTCCCCCTTCTGGCCATGACCAAGTACAAGTGTACCAGGTTGTAAGAAGATTCAGGATGATAGGGAGGAGAGTAGGAACCCAGTGTGCTGAGGGAGCACCTCAACCACCTGGTCCACCGCAGTATGTAATTGTTGTTACTGTCCCCAGAAAAGAGGGCAGGAGCCAGAAGTGTTAAGAGGGGCTTGAATACTCTGGTACGCTCCCTTTCCCAATGTGCCTTTGGCTTTTCCAATAGATTTTTGTGAGGCCCAGAGGGGAATCACATCCTGTATCAAGCAGCCCAGGAGTGGGGGAGAATTGTACCACCACAGATGTACCACATGAACATCTGTATTTTGGATAAAAAATAGAAAATAAAGAACAGGACTCCAAACAACTCGTACTGTATAACTGACAGATGGACATGTTTTTCCCAATGTCCTTCATGATACAACTATAAAGTGCAAAACCTTTTAGGAGCAGAGTGTTTTTTCACTGTCTTTTTTTTCACCATCATTTTCACTGTCTTCCACAAAGATAAAAACAACTAAAGGATTTAAAGTCAACTCCATTTTAAAGAAGAGCTGCCCAGGTCACGTCTTATTTCCCATGTTTCACTTGGCAGTAAACATCATGGCTGAGTTGTAAACCCCTAGAAAATGAATTTATACTGGAAAGAATGACAGCCTATGAAGTGCTGCAGTGCTCCAAGGATTGCGTTCATCCCAAATGGTCTAGCACATACCAGGTGATGAGTCATGGTAGATCAAACTTCATGAGGTGATGTGGTTGAAAATAAGAAATTTCAGAAACTGACTCAATGAATAGAGAAGGAAGTAAGACAAATGTCTTGCATGCTTAAATGCGCTTCATGGGATACAAAACACAAACTAAATTTCCAGCCCATAATGGTATGTGTGAAATTCTAATTATAAACAAACAAAACCCCCCAGTAATTCATTGTAGTAACAATTTCGATAACGTAATTCTTTGGTTATTTGCTGTTGAAAAAAATCAAAATAATTCGACTAGAATCGGCGATATGTATTTTATTCTTTTCAGCAATAGAATATGTTTGTAACTTGTGAAAAAAACTGTGCCTTATTTAACTATGTTTCTACATTACTCTGATTCATACTGTATTATGTCACATCTACCATGTGTAGTTTTTCTTTTTAATGAACTCCAATTTTTGCTTTATAACAGCAGTCCCACAGAGATTTAAATAACTCTTCACTTCACTCCTTAACTGCTACCTTTAGTCGAGAACAGCTGAGGTTGTTCATTATTGCTAACCATGTTTTTTCCTCTTTTTTTTTATTGGCCTTTCTGGGGTTCATCCTGTTACCATCTGCTATAGCCACCTATTCACAACGTTGCGATGATCCCTGTTTACCACCTGGTAAAGACGTTCTGCCTGCAGTGTTCTGAGTACACGTGTGTGAGTGCGTTCTGCTGGATGGCAATAACAAAGCATGGGCACTAGTGGAGTGCCAGGGTGCAGCAGCACTGCTTCAATGCTAACCCCAACTCCGGCTGGAGCGACAAACCTCATTGCAATAGCCTCCTCTGTATCTTCACGTTATGCTTGAAATAGCTCTGTCTGCTAAAAGAGGCACTCTCTCAGTCAGGGGATTGCCAGGAAATGGTGTCAAGCTGAGAGATACTCATTTCAGCCTCCTAAATGCCCTTTAAAAATGCCTTTGTTTGACAGCAATGCCTTTCTAATCTGAGTTTAACAGCACTGCCTTTCTAATCTGAAGAGCTGTGTTCTTAGTCAGAAGACTGAATTCTTAGAGTGAGAAAAAATAAATCTTCAAATTACTTTAGATAAAATGTCTGTTCATTTCAGAAAACACCACCTAATTAGAGTCTAATCCATATTTACACTTCAGTGATACCCACCAGAGTTTGTCCTGCAGCTTAGTGCTGTAAGCATGACAAATATGTTAGTCTATGAAATAGAAAGATAAAACCTAAGGACACCTATACTGACAAACTGGACTAATAATAATGGAACAATTCATGTGTGTATTGAGTTTCATATGTTACATACTACTCCTCAGAAGACACTGAGCAGTTATGAGCTACTGCTGTTAATAAGAAATCCTAAAAATATAGAAACTTTCAGATTAAAATACAGGTCACTCTATAAAAGAATATTTTACTAAAACTACGAAATGTTTTATTACCACGAACTAGTGTTAGGGTTTTGCGTTTTATCAAATTTGACAGAAAATCTCTGTCTTCATCAGCTGTACCTTGTCAGTATCAATGAATTAGATTATATCTCATAGATCAATCTTTACACCAGGTAATTACCATAATTTGTAATTTAATTGCATTCAATTCACTGGAGTCGAAATATGTAATTGATGAAAATCCAACAATTATTAAAAAAATCACTGTATTTCATTAAAAATCCAACACCACAACCTTTAAAATATCTTGAACTTTGAGTACTCTGATTACGTATTCAAATATTTGACAAGCAAAAAGGTTTGATAGGAGACTACATTCCCAGCAGAGTTATTAAGGCTGGAATAATGACTGAAGTGATTTGCACAGATAAATCAATTAGTCACATTTTGTTGTGTACTTCACGGAAATAAATGACACAGACCACGAAACATAACCAAATTTGCTTGAGGCTCTACCACAAATCATACCATGTGATTAATAAATTCCTATTTCCAAAACCCCCTGTTAAAAGGACCCACTGGGGGGTGTGGGAGGCGGGGAAGGCAAAACTTTTAATTATTCTCATAGCGGTGAAAGTGTCAGCACAAGTAGAGACAAACTTCTACTGAAGTGAAAAACATCTCTTATACAGTAGTAAGGAATAAAAGACTATGACAAAATGAAGTGTTACAGGAAAGCATTGTTAGTGGTACTGGTGCTATTTAGGAATGCAAGTAATTTATTGAGATGAATAGTTGTAATGACCTGGAATTAATTATGAATGTAAAGTTACAAATCTAAGTGCCTAGAAACAGTGTACAATGACAGAAGGATTTAAAAATGAAACAGCTTGACTGATGGTAGGATCTATGTCACATACCTCAGTCGTATGAAACTAAGGTGTCATTTCCATGCTAATTTTTCAGGCTTCCTTTCCTTCCAAGTCAATGGAATGGGATGGGCAACTTTGGAATTTATATGTAACATCCCATATAACATACGCTAGCAAGAGAAGTTGAGCTTAGTTTTAAAATAATTTGTGTTCTAAGGTCGGTTGAGAGATGAAAAGTTGGACAAAGGACAGTTAATCCAGTCTGAATCTGTTGAATCCAATACTGTTCTAGAAAACTTCACTGTAGTGTAGCCTTGCAGGACATCTGTGAATAAAAATTATCTACATGACACCAACATTTCAAGCTCAAACTTTGTTATGGAAATCTGCGTTCCCTGAGCTTCCCTATTGAAGCAAGAGCATGTAAATCTTCTGGAAATGGTTATCTTTCTTTGCATGTGTTTGAGGTAAATGGCATCTTTCTCTCTACTTGTTACTCCAGGAATGGTTTTACGTCCTTTGTTTCTTGTGTGTTTTGTTATACCAGGCAAAGAACCTGCTATTATCAAAGTGGTGGGGAAAGTTAAAAGCATGGATTTGATCAGTAGTTATTTTCACTTCAGCATTACCTCGTGTGGTGTTCTTAAGCATTTTAAGACACATCGTTGCTGTTAGCTCTACTTTTTAATAACAGGAAATGCAACAGAAATTATGCAGAAGATCTATGCACTAGGAGACAACATTCCAGGCCTGTGTCACTTGCATCAGAGCACAGGTGGATCTCACAGGATCTGTTCGTACAGAAAATTTAATTTTACAAATACCACTGAGGTGTCTTCGACACAGCACCAAACTGATTTTTCTAAACTTTTTATGATAAACAGGATTTGTAACTTGGGCTTGTTAGTGTAGGCATGACTGAAGAATTCTGCTTCTGGATACTTGCAATTTCTAATCCCTTTTCATACTTTGCTATGAAGATGTTATGAATTATTGACCAGGATATGACATTGAGGGGTCTGATTCATCAGCAAAATCTTGGGATGATTGGAATAATTTCCTCTGCTGTTCATCTTTCTCTTCTCTGAGCATTTCCCTTGCCTGCCCAGGGGGACAGCTCTGCTACTTCTTAAGCAGTTCTTGAACTGCTAATTGATAGACCAGCATATTAAAATAAATTTACACCAATTGTTGTTTAGTTTACAGCTATAGTCCCTGTGGCTGTAAAAGCCTGTGGCTGTAAAAGCAACCGAGCCATCCCTAAGCAATCAATGGGTAAAGGGTAGATGTAAAGTGGGTGAAGGTTAGCCTGAGTGGAAACCAAGGCAGCTGTCCAAAGGTAAACCATCTCTGCCTGTGAATCAAAACCTCAGTTATGCTAAAACCCCTCTGACCATGTCCATTCTATTGATCAACTTGGACTCCTTAGCACCTCTACATTGAATAAAGCGCAAATGACATCAGGGGTTAGGTTGTAGATTTACTTTTTAATAGCCTAAATACAGGTATAAGCAAAGTAAACATTCCCGGTTCTATTTCTCAAACTTTCTGAATATAATAGTGTGCATAATAGTACACTAAATGAAGAGATCATGTGTATTTCTTTACAAGTATGTAATTTCATCACGGCACACGATTTATTTGATGTGCTTCATTGTTCATGCTTCGTTTGATGTACTTCATAGTAGCATGTATCTATGTAATACAATCTTCAAAAACACATTAACCAAAATATTTCTTTGGCCTACATTATTAATAAGTAGATGCAAATTAATAGAAAATAACTCTCTTTTCTGATTAATTAATTAATTTATGGATTAATTAGTTACAAACAAAAAGGAATTATTTAGTGATACATCTATATTTCAAGTTGTTACTTGAATAATTAGTTATAGCACTTTATAAAATGACTGTTCATACTGCTGCCATCAAAGAAGTTGCTTCAAGCCTGCACTTTGTCTGTGTTTGTAACCTGCAAGTCCACGTGTGACTATTTCTGATTGCTGCTGAGAATTGTCTTGTGAGTCAGAACACTGCAACCAGAAGTAGTCCTGGAGATACTTGTGTTTAACTTTCAACTAAAATATTTGAATACAAAAGGATAGTGGTAAACAGAGATATGGTTCCTATCTTGATACTGTTAAACTCAGTGTAAATACTTCTATTGAAACTCCTGGGAGTGAGACTAGGCTGACTACCCAAGTCCTATTTGTGATCTACTTTCAATTGTCTACATTTGTGAGAAACCACACAGAGTGGGCAATCATTCAGTCTACCATTTCAAGTACAGGGGACAGTAACATAGACTAAACAAGAGTTCTCCCTCTTCCCAAGCAGTGTTTGGTACAGATTTCAAGAAAACAGAAGTTTATACAGGACAGAAAGTTCAGAACAAATGCTCTGTCAGAGGCTGGAGAGTTCCTCTGAAATGCTGTGTCAGCATAAATAGGGTGAAATCTGGTGAAATCACAACTGGAAAAATCTTTAAGAGAATACCTGTATTACCCAGTGAGAGTTGCTCTCCCTGGGTGTGGATACAGTGGGGAGCAGGAGCCTCAGTTCCAAGAGACATCCCAGGAAGTGGAGCACATTAAACTGCATGCCTTCCTTGTTTGCCAGCTTACTTGCCTACAGGAGCAGTAAGCCCAGAACTATGTAAGTTGGCAGATGTGCACAAGTATATGTGAAAGAAACTCTAGAAAGGTTGTAGGAGAAGAACCAGATACACAGGAGTATGTGTTTGAAAGTAGCCGTCTCTGGGTCACAATTTCGATTTGCATCCCCCTTCATTCTGGGCTCAGGATTTTGGCTTGATACGTAGCTTTCTTCTTGCTGTGTTTTATCTGTACTCCATGGCAATAATATGACCTGTCTGTGTGGCTAAGCCAGGGCTCAGCAATATCCTTGGCCAGGACTTCTGTTAAGGAGGAGGCTCAAGGAGAGAAGTGACATGAGAAGTGGGGCACAGTCAGCAGTGAATCCTAAAAATCATCAAGAGACAGAGGACTTGAGCCAGAGAAAAACTGGGCTGAAAGGAAGCGACTATCCAACATGATTAATATTAGGTTGGATCAAAACTATATTTATACTTTGTCCAACCAAGCCTCAGAAGAAAAGACGGAACTAGGAGCACAGTATCAGACCAAATTATCCCCTGGGTCCTTAATTACTCTGCAAACAGCAGGTACAGTAGGATATAGTTTGTATCTGTCTTACACAGGAGGGAGTGCTGTCCTCAAACCCTTGAATAGTGAAAATTAACATTCACAATCTTTGTTTCTGTTAAGGGAGGTAGTATAATTAGTTCTGTATAAAATTAGTATTAACTTTAATCACTGAAGGAGTATCCCTCTTTTAAAAACTGCTTTTGTTTTAAACTCTGCACTCAGGAAGATCTGTTAACAAGCTCAGCACAGAACCTCTGAGAATTATTCATCAGACACTGGAAGAAACGACTGATTGGCTTTATGGCTTTATTTCTTTACTGTCTGACATCGTATGGAGTGATGATGATGACAGTGATGAAGGTATGTAAAGACTTCTGTAACTGCTCTGACTGCTGTTTTACATGTATTATGTTGGCTTACTCAGCCTTTAACCTCACAAAGAAGGTCAAACAAAATGAAAAGTGAACATTGTTGCTAATAAAGCATCCACTGGCTATCCCAATCAGTAAATTGGTCTCTTTGATAGCTTTTATTTCTTGTTTAATGTACCATTACAGAAAATCTGTCAGAATTAAATATTACCATTAGTACATATTGAAGTAAAGAGCATTAATTTATACAAGACTTCAAAGCCACAACCAAAATATGCATCAGGATATTGCTTCAGAGAGTGGCAATAGCTATTTTCTTTTAACCAGCAAGAATCTAAAGAACCCAAATAAGCAGACAAGATAGACCAAGAAACTTTGTCTTGATATATTGATGATGGGACAATATATTGAAAAAAAAAAAGAAAAGAAAAAGAAAAAGGAAACAAAAAGTAGCATTTTGGCTGAATTGAGAGGATCTTGGATGGCATGTTGCAAATAATTCAGTTTACTAGAAATTGTCATACTGCCATTACTGTAACATTCTTCATCTGGTGTCATCTGATAAATGAAAGTAAATTGCTAACATTTCAAGTTTGGGAATAACTATCCTACTGCAATTAAAAAAAAATTGTTCTCTGGTATGGGCAGAGCAGGAGCTGATTGTCATATCACATAGTATTCGTCATTGTGACAAGCGATGAGTGTAGGAGTGACATCTTCATTTCACAGTAGTTTATATTCCATTTGGCTATACTAGAATTTAATTAAAAAGCAACATGTACTGAAACTGGCTTCTAACAGTTTATTCATAAGCTTGAGATGTTACCAAATTTCTACCTTTTAAATGTGTGCATGGGCTTTTTATATTAGCATCATGCATGAATATTGATACATAGAAGTCTGTGGACTGGACATGCTGTTCTGAATTAGGATTTATAACTAGCAGAAAGCAGAGAAATAGAAAAGGTGAAATATGGAGAGCTTCCTAAAATTTGAACAGTATTCGCTTTTATAATTTCAGAGCTCTCAAAGCACCCAAATTTCCATTACTCGAGTGGATAAATGTTAAATCAAGTAGGAAAAGTCATAAAATACCTGGCATACACAAATCCAAAATTGGAATGCTCACTAAGTGTTTGGAAACCTCAGTCCTACCAGCCTTTGGCCCCAGTGGAATTTCATCAATACCTTCTAGGAGTGGGAAAAGGCAGTAGGCGACTTACTGAACTATATCATAAATAGTAAGTTCATGTGAACTCCCTGGCCACTACGTGCTGCAATTAGTGCAGCTGAGGCTGCACGTTCACCACACCACAGTCATTCAGACTAACTTTTTTTAATTCCATGTCCTACACGGGAGTGGAGTAACACACTGCAGGAATCAAGTGCTCATGGTTTCACTGAAATTGAGTATTTTTTGTCTTGGAAGCATTGCTAGATTTACAGCCTTGCTGACCTGCATGTGCATTTTATCAGCTGGAGCTAAAACGGATCCACTGGGCCTTGCCTTAAACTATGGAAACATGTTTATGGAGACAATTGTGAATTGTAGTCAGAAGTTAACATTCTGAATCACAAACTCAGATTTGGATGTTTCCTTGGTTACTACTGCACATTGAATTATCTACCTTATATGGTAGGAGACATATTATGAAAAGTTCAAATCTCAGAATAGAATGTTTCCCATTAGCATATAAAGAATAGAATATTTTATTATTATTAAAATGAGCTAACAAGAAAAAATTGGTTTGTTTTTTTTTTTAAGGGATGATATCTCTTCTCTGACCTTTGTTCTTTTCTGTTTGTTTAGGTGAAGTGGAACCTTCCCTGAAAAAAGGTTGGTCAGTTGCCTTACTATAGAGGGCAAAGATTTTACAGCTGTTGTAAGAATTAACTAGTATAGCTGTGATTCATGTCATATAGTTACATATCTGTCTACTAACCTTGTAACTGTATTAACAAACTCATTAAATAAGAAACTCAAGTAATAACCATTGCTGTACTCTTTGTTGCTCTGTCAAAAGTCTTGATTGTTCCATTATTCCCCAGAAATCTGAAAAATGACAAGTGAAACAAGTGGGTTTTGTAACATAAATCTTTTCAGACATGAAAATGGTTATGCTGAAACACAAAACTTAAGTTCAAATTCTATTTCATCAAAGTGAAAATGTATTTGAAAGCTTGAGATATTGGTGATAGGAGGTACACCTTTGCAAAACCAGAGTGTCTTTTTTTCTCCAAATTGAGCACAGCTTGAAAATAACAGCTTATAAAACCAGCCCTATGTGATCTGAATTTGGGATCCATGAAATTCTCAAAAGGTGAATGCCTGTACTGAAGAATCTAGCACTCCGGTTGGTGTTGAGATTACAATCTAGATTTCTCTGAAGTTAACTGGAACTGGATCGGGCTTCTATTTACTGACACATTTCATCAGTCTCAGTAGGGCAACCAAGGAATTAATAGGTTTGAAGACCATAATGATTTGTGTTTCAATGGATGATCCTTCATGTTAGGACTGAAGAAAGTTTACAGGCAGTGTAGGAAAACATTCCTTCTCTTTACTTTATCAGTGGGAATCGCAAGAGGTTCAGTATTGCCCTGTCTTTTCACCCAAAGAGAGAAAGGCATTGCTAACTCTACAGTGGGTGCAAAGAGTCTGAGTCTGTAGCGCATTGTTGGGATGCCAGATACGGGGGCGGAAGGTGTCAGCTTGCCAGTGTAGTTGACCTGGCTGGCAGTACTGTGGAGATACCTCACTGCTGAGAAGGCTTAATCCATTAAAACGCGATGGACAGCACCACTGCGACAAGGATTGCAATGCCTGCTTCTTTCGAAATCAGTGACATGCTCATGCCTAACACTTTGCATTGGGACACTAGACTGTAGATATAGAATTCAGAAAAGTCAATAAAATAATCTGAAAGCTGGTTAAATTAGTAGCTGGAAGTGATGAGATGACCTTTCGGACCTAAAAGTCCTCTGTCCAAGGAACTGAGGGTCTAATTGCCGACTTGAGATGTTTTCCTCAGTATTCAAAGCTCATAACCCTGCTCTGGAGATAAATGCCAAAGTCTTCTATACTTCATGTGAAGGAAATGGACAAGGAGCTGGTATTCCTCTGAAGCTAGTACCTTACAGGTTAACTGAGCCACACAGATGTGTAAAGGCCCAAATTCAAACATGCTTCACCTTCCTAGGCAGTAGAACAGATTTTGAGTGGGCTTTTCCACTTCCGGGATGTGTGCTCCCTCCATCTTTCAAAAGATACGGAGTTCTACTCTTGTCTTCCTGCAAAAAGGTATTTCTTGACTAGGACTGATGAAGAAAGTGGACTAAGGCCCCTTCTAGGTATAGCCATAAGGCTTTATACAGCAACATCCTCAAATAACTTTTTATCATCTCCAGATGACTGAAGGTCTCAATGCTATCCTGACAGCTCGGATCTGGCCTAGATTATGCTTGGGTTTGTCACCTATTTTTCTGGGATACAGAAATATAACACCTGTGGCCTGAAGCCAGCAGTCCCTTTGAAGTTCCAGTGCATGGTATTGCACAAGTCTGCCCAGTGACAGGCAGCTGTGAGCTCCTCAGATCTGTAACTGTCTCTCTTTGCAGACTTAACATTGTGTAGATATCAACGAGCTGAATTGCCAGGATATAAGCCTATACAGAATCGTTCTGAGATCTCTGTGATAAAGTCAAGTCAACAGCTTTTCTGTTTAGGCACAGTGAAAATCTCTCCCAGGGCTAAAGCTTATGAGCACAGACGGCAAAGCCCTGGGAGGAGAGGCCACGGCTCAGGCACGCTCACCAACATTGCAATCTGTTCCTCTGAGCACAAGGTGGCTTTGAGTAGCTTTTCATAACTAATGTATACTGTCATATCTATGCTCTAGAAATAAGAGTTCCAGAAAAAAAGCTCTCTTATACAAAACAAGACATTGCATTTGGGATTTTTCCCATATGACTGCCGGACCCAAAGGAGGATCAAGTCAACAAATCAATTTGGAGACTTTTGGGGTATCAAAATGATCAGATCCACTGTTAGATCCACAAAATCGGAACTATTTTTAGATTAAAGGGTATTCTCTGTTTTCATATAAAGGACTATTTCTGCATCAAAGTCCCACTCCATGCAGCACTGTTATCCATAACTTTGTGAATGATCTTTCTTTAGGGGTTCTTATGCTTGGAACATCCTAAACAAAAAAAATCACTCAGATTGTGCACTACACTTCTGTTGTCTCCAGAAAACTAGCAGTTTGACTTTTTGCACTTATTTACAGAAAATCTCTCTCAAATTTCACTTTGGAAATGTGCATTATTGTTGCTGCGCCCAATTTCTAAGTATTTGTGTTGGATCTACCCCACAGTTATTGTGGTATTCATGAATAGCTGAGATTTTTTGAAAGATCTCCATACCTATTTGGGGAGTTTGACAAGCTTTCACTCTTTTCTTTTGTTGATTACTAGATTTTATGAATGCTAAAATGTTAGAACAAAATTTACCTTGTAATGGAATAGACTTACTGAAGAAGACTGCTCTTACCGTGATACAATTACACAACGGAAAAAAATCAAGGGGAGTGGAAAGGACACTGTATAATGATGAAGGAAGAAGAGAAAAGAATAATGATAATTACTAACCCAAAGAAAGCAAAGATCACCTTCTTATAAATGTGAATTGAAAGCAAAGATAATAAAATTACAAGTAATGACAATGGCCTTGCACATGCAACAGGACTAATATCAGTTTTAGAATCCTTTAGAAAGCATGAAAATGACTTACGAGTGCCTTTTTCATTGCAATAATTTTTGCCAGTCCAAGTCTTATGGCTAATATTTATCTTTAATAATTGGAAAAGAGAGAACATTTGATATTGTCTGGGGAAAAAAGTGTTATTCAGTGGAGGTAGTGAAAGATTATTCTGTAAAGGACTTTGCAGTCTTTAAAAATGCACATTCTTACCATGCTAAAACTGCAGAACATTTCCACAAAAGATATTGAGAAGCTTAATAACAGTTTCTGGCAGGCTTAATATGTTTTTGGCTTCATTTCTTTCTGGAACAATGGTTAGGATTGATAATCTTGGTCAGTTTTTCAGGATTAGTTTAACCTTTAGAGACAAATTCAATTATTTGACAGCAGCATGTTTTCTCATATTTTAATAGATTTTTTTTCTGGACATTACTGCTTTCAGTTGTGACTTTAGAAAAGAGATAAGAAACCTGGTATACAAAATTGGAAATAATAATCTGTAAGATATAAGCAACTGCAGACACTTCAGCATTGTCATTCATGGCTAAAAGTGTCATTATTAGACTGTTCTGGAACTTCATTTCAGTTTACATATGAATAACTAAGAGTTGAAAATCTGAAAACGGGTTTCTCATTTAGCTGGCCAGGATACACCTGACAAGCTGTGCGCACATAGCAGTGGGTTTTGTGTGTTAAAGTAGCACCTTCTGCTTCAAATAGCTGATGTATTCCGGCTGGGAAATATGAATCTAGTATGTAGTCTTAGCAGTAAGTTGTTGGAAACCTTCGAAAAAGATCCTAAGGTTGGAATTTTTTGGTTTTTTACTTTATACTTCGAAACTTAGGAACTTGTTTTTGTAAGATACTATATTTGGAGTTAGAAAAAAATCCTCTCTGCCTTTCTCTTTCTCTTGCTTTCTCTTGCACTCTCACACACATATACATGAGTAAATCACTATGTAAGCGATTTTTATTTCAATAAATACAACGAACTTAGAAAGCAGAGTAGAAAATAAAGCACTATCATTAACTACATTGTTAAACATCTCTGTATTACCAGATAGGTTTTTATTTGTAAAAGATTATTCTCTACTAAAAATAAAAGGAAACAATTTTCTTAGGGTAGAGGTGGATCTATAAATTTCTGTGAGTTAGCCTATGTATGAGATAAAAAGATGTATACTATAGTTATATTAAATTATCTTATTCTCTTTACTTGACTATAAAGCTCTTTTTTCTTTCTGTAGAAAAGTGCAGTTAAAAAGATCAAATTAAAACAAGATGCCACAAAGAGAAATTTCTCTAAAAAGCTGAAAGAATATTTTTTTAATTACAAACTTTTCAGCAAAGCAACTTACCCTTCTATCTTCAGTTCAAATGAGAATATTGTTGCCTGATTTTTTACGCTTGTTACTAATATGCTCAAGACACACAGGTCAGGCTTTTCTTAAAAGACATGGCAACTTGTAAGGGCCCAGTTGGTTACACTGACCCTCATCAGCTCTGGGCAAGGTGCTGTTGTCTCAGACCTCTCATGGGAGGTCATGACCTCAGTCACTCATGGGAGTGACCCCAGACAGTCACTCTCATGAACCTACACTCAGAATTTATTTAGCACAAAGTAATTGTTCAGATCTGGGTATTAATCTGTGTTAACAAGCTTTTGAAGAAAGCATTTTTTTCCCCCAAATTTCCACACGATCAGTTAAATAGCAAATAGTCTCACTCCTCTGTTATCTGAAAGAACATATATATATATATGTTATCTGAAAGAATATGTATACATCAGGAAGTTTTAACTCATGATCGATAAGCAACCACCTTTTCACACACTAGAAGCATGCTGGGCAGACTTCAGGTGAATAAACAAAGCTGCCTAGTGCCATTTCAGAAAGCATAGGGTAGCTCAGAGGGAGCACAGGACTGGCAGAAATGACCTGACCTATGGGAGAAGTGCACCCTGACAGGTAGCTGATGACTACCAGAGTACCTCAGGATTTTAAAATGGCACCGGGTGCCTATTAATATTCTTTTATTTTAAATTCTTTACTGAAAGGGTTTTATAAA
>NW_010410929.1:0-2471 GCF_000710305.1 Buceros rhinoceros silvestris | reverse complement strand
TCATGCGGCACTTGAGAAGATGCGCTCGTGCTGAAGATGACACAGGCCAAGGCGGGGTGCTCGCTGCATGGATGGATCGGCAAATACATGCTGCGAGGAGGGAAGTGGGTGCCTTGGGCCAAGCTGGGGAAGTCTCACCAAGGGCTGTCTGATGTGGCGAGCCTCAGATTTCCTCAACATCATCCTGGCAGGAGTTGTCCACCATCTCTTGAATTTTCCAAATTGCCAGACACTTTTCAAACCTTTGTTTGGGCAGGCCAAGCTGTGACCCACTCACAGGTGCTTTGGTTTTTTTCCTGAGCCTCCTAAGGGCCTGGTTCCAAATTGCCTCCTGAAATCAGGCTCCTTCCCTGCACACTGGAAAGCCAAAACAGTCACTCCAAGCTGACAGGGCTCTGGAAAATGATGGTTCACACTTGGCTCTTGCAGCGCCTTGCACCAGGCGCAGGAGCTGTTTTGATCCTTGTGCTTCATTTCAACACCGCCGATATTGACCCTTGCTTTCCTTAACGAGAAGGGATTTGGGGAGGTAGGAGGGACAGGAGAGGAGGTTTGTTCTTCACTCTTGCTTTGTGAGCTGAACAGAGGAAAGAGACACGTGGGACTCGGCCACTCCTTCATCCCTCTGCCGAGATGTTTTGCTCACCTCGGAGCTCTCATTCCAGTAACCAGCTTGGGAATGCTGCACCAGCTCTTCCTCACTGGCAGACAAGCACATGAAAAACTGAGTGGCCAACATGCAAACCACGTTACCTTGAGGGACAGATCACTTTGACATGGCTTGAAAATAGAAGGCTGGGTTGGGAAGGGTTCGCTGCTTTCTGCATTGTGGGAAGGGGCTTTGCCACGAGGCAGAGGGGAGTCATGTTAAAAATCAGCTGCTCTTTGGCCTTTTCTTCTTCCCCAGTCTGTGGATCAGATAATGGGTGCCCAGCAATGACACTCTCCAAGGGTCCTCTGCTAAGAGCAATGAGACCAGGTCAGAGAGAGCCTTGGCCCCTCGGCACTGAAATGGCTGCTCCTACCTCTACTGCCCATGTCCAGAGGTTTAGTTTGGGTCTTTGGGAAGTGGGTGTTTTTATAAATTCCAATTTTTGGAGTCAGGCAATTGGGTTACAGGTTTTAACTTTTGAAGTAGGGGTTGTTTCTGCTACTACATGCCCTGAAAGCACGAAACCCCAATGAAGAGAGACAACTTCTGTTATTTAGAAGAAAAATTTAAAACCCCTCATCATTTGAGGGAGCTTAATTTACAGTTTGTGAAGTCTGAGATAAACAGCACTGCGTATCCATGAGACTTGAACAGCAGTAAGCGATTTCCCCTGCTTAATTCAGTACGAAAAAGTAACAAAACCTCAAAAAAACCCCAAATCTCAGATCTGGCCAGGCTCTGGGACAGTCTGGGAAGCTGATGTTTTCCGGACTTCAGACATGCAAGTGGGTGTTTTTATAAATTCCAATTTTTGGAGTCAGGCAATTGGGTTACAGGTTTTAACTTTTGAAGTAGGGGTTGTTTCTGCTACTACATGCCCTGAAAGCACGAAACCCCAATGAAGAGAGACAACTTCTGTTATTTAGAAGAAAAATTTAAAACCCCTCATCATTTGAGGGAGCTTAATTTACAGTTTGTGAAGTCTGAGATAAACAGCACTGCGTATCCATGAGACTTGAACAGCAGTAAGCGATTTCCCCTGCTTAATTCAGTACGAAAAAGTAACAAAACCTCAAAAAAACCCCAAATCTCAGATCTGGCCAGGCTCTGGGACAGTCTGGGAAGCTGATGTTTTCCGGACTTCAGACATGCAAGATACCTGGTGTCAGATAGGCGAGGTACCTGGCCTGAGATGTGCACGTTGGGGGGGTTCACTCAATGAGTCAGCTCTAATTCAAGGCCTATGGCTTAGGCCTTTTAATAGCACTCGTCATCATCTCCCTTTGGAAGCAACGCCTTCTCGCGGTGCCCCAGCAGGACCAGAGACCCTGCGACGGACGGGGCCCAACCCACCAGCAGGTATAGACCACCACCGGCCAGCCAGCACTGTCGGGAAGGCACCAAGAGCACCCCCACGGCCACGAGCACAGAGGCCAGCAGATGGGAGCCAACCCGTGTGTAGGGGTAAATCATACGTCGCAAATATTCGGGGCGGACGATACGACAGTTTATGTGTACACAAGGCCTTTATTAAGATATAACTGCAGCAGACTGCTGCAGCCCCTACACACTACAAATACTAAGTGCTAACTGCGCAGCTTCTTCCTTATCACATCTATTTATAGTTTCTAAGTTATCTTACGTACCCGATACGACATTTTATGTGTGCACACAAGGCTTTGATTAAGATATAGCTGCAGCAGACTGCTGCAGCCCCTACACACTACAACTTCTAAGTGCTAACTACTACCTAACTGCTAACTCACTGCGCAGTCTCTTCCTTATCATATCTATTTAGAGTTTCTAAGTTATCTTACGT
>NW_010410928.1:0-16893 GCF_000710305.1 Buceros rhinoceros silvestris | reverse complement strand
CCGCGATCCGGCACCGCCTCCCCGCCGCCGGCACCCGGGTTCCCTGCCCCCGCCCGGCAGGGAGCGCCCGTGCAGCCTCCGCTCTCTGCTTTATCTTGCCGGTCGGCTTGCCGCTCACTTCTCTCCCACACATTTTTCTCCGCCTTCTCGGTCGGTGAGGGTGGGATTAAAGACATTAAAACCTTCAGGGTGTGACTGCGCCAGCTCTGAGATGCTCCCAAGGGGGGGACGGGCAGCCGGTGAGAGTGAGAAACAGAGAACCAGGAAGGGTGGAGGCGTGCGAAGCCGGTAAAGAAGCAAAAGGCGAATCTCCTGGGCACCAGAAGGGCTCTAGGGGGGCAGAGACCGCACCGCAGCTGGAGTTCCCTATTCCTGCTCTGTGGTCCCCAAACGCTCCGACGGAAGCAGCCACACGCCAGCGCGGGTAGTGCTGCAGAGCCCCGCGGTCCTCTACGGGTGCACAAAGCCCCCGCCTCCCCTCCCTGGCCGGGATTCAAAATACTCTCCAGGCATGTTTCGGGTGCATTTATCGGCTCCTACGGCCACGCCTTTGCGACACTGCCTCCTCTTGCTCCTGCCTGGCTCCCATCCCTTCCTAGTCGGTAGCTGGTGTATTTTCTCGACTTCAGCTCAGCAGCCCACGCCGAGCCCTCTGCCAGCTGTCCAAATCACGATGCCTTAATTCAAGAGATCACCGCCTGCACGCTGAAGTGTAAAGTCAGTGCTTCAGAGTCACCAGCAGCATGTTTTATATGCGTATCAACTGTGATATGTGGTAATGATAAGCTTCACTGAATTACAGATGAATTCACTGAGGTGGGAAGGCTCATCAGCTACACCAGAATTGGTATCAGGCTCTTCAGGATCACAAAATCATATCAAACTGACCAAAAAGTGCCTCTGACTTGTGCATTTCCCCTTCCCCTCTTCTTCGCGTTCCATTTTCCTGTTCTTCTATAAACACACCTTTCAGCCCTGTGATAATACTTAGTTATACAAATTGTTCCTAACTATGATTATCTGAAATATGCCTCAGAGAAAGTTTTCCATCTTTCACTGTAATACTGTTGTGCCCGCAGTTCCAGAAAAAGTGAGTGCATATTCTTACACTCAGTTATTTTCAAGGTTCTGCCTTCTCTTTCTAGGAGAAAAAAAATAAAAGGGAAAAAAAAAGAAAAAATGTCTTATGCGGTTTCAGTAATATGTTATGTTACAGCTAGAATTTTGCTAGAGCCCAGTCTTGTGATCAGAAGGCTCTTGCATAATGTGTGGTTTCGGTTTTTATAACATGGCAATATATATGTTTATTATATAAACACAACGAACACAGGAACTCAGTGATGCATGCCCGTAATCCCTACTTACAACTGGCAAGAGCTGTCCCTCACCTCAGGCTTTTTATTGCGGAGACAATGTGGTTGAAGGGGGAAAAAGACCAGTAATGCTCATAATAACACAATCAAGCGTCACGTTTGGGTTCCTATAGTGCTCTCCTAGGAAAAGGTGAGGCATGCTGGAAGGTCAATAGGTTTACCTAGATGCATGTTACTCTCTGAAAATAAGGAAAGTCAGTAGAAAAAAGCATAGTTTCTAGGTGATTTGCTTTCCAAAATCCTTCTTTGCTGACCACTTCTGCGTCTTTTTCTATCCGTTTTTAATTCAGTGATTCATAGCCTGCCTTCCACTTACATGTTCTCACATGTGCACTGGAATGATGCATTGATGCACTGGAAACACAGTAGATCCTGGAACATAACAGGAGTAAAAGGGTAAATGGGAAAGAAAAAGGGTATATGAGAGTCCTGGGTGTGGGAAAGAGCTGATACATTCCTGGGATGTCCATTAGCATGTTCTTCCCGGGATTAGGGTTGCAGAATTTGTGAGAAACAGAAAAAAAAATTGTTTTCTTGCTTCTGTGTCACTATGTGTGGGAGAGTGACTATTGACATCAGCCGAAATCCATGTTGCATTGGACCCAGTGTTATGTATTTCAGATAGGGTTTCAGCCAGCAGAACAATTTGTCAGTAATAAAAGTAAAGGGCCAGAAGGCCTTTTCTTTCAGGTAACTGTTATTATGTGTGTAGTCTTCATAGTCTTCTCTGCTCCCACTTCTCTCACTTGCCTGTTTTTCAGGGAACACTTGCCTTTTCGTATTTAAACACTTACAGCTTCTGTTAGACCTGAAAGACTGAGGGAGAAAAGTCACAAGGGATTTTGGGGCAGTGGCGTAGATTAAACAACAGCCTGTCATCCCTGAGTACTCAGTCCTACCACAGGGCTGTCTCCTGCTGCATGCTAGCATAAGGGAGACTGATCTGGCTGAAAAATAAACCTTTTCTTATAATGGATTATATCTTCCCCAGATCACTTCATCTTGTCTGTTCCCCACACCAAACGACTATGTCAGCAAATGAGGGTGGGGTCTGGAAAGCAGAAATGAACATTTGGGGATGTGACCGCTCATGAAGTAACTTAGTTGCAACCTGAAATGCTCAGAAGAAATAGTTACTTCTGAAATTATTCAGCCTGTATGGTAACCGGACAATACTTTAATATTATAATCAGAAAAAAAAAAACCCAAACCAAACATGTGGTGAGAATTGTATCCAAGTAGGAGGTTCAGCCCAGCCGTTCAGATCCGAGTATTTTCTGTTGGCAAAGCAGCCTTCCCCTCTGCCATCCACCGTAACAGCTTTAAGTGCACCGAGCATCACTGCAAGGCAATGCAACTAGCATTTTCTCTCTTTCTTTCATTTTTTTTTTTTTTTGCTTGACATCAGGTACAGCTCCTGCATTTCATAAACATGGGTGTTAGAAGGAGAAGGTAGGCAAGTGATATTTAGATGCTTGCACAATGTAGAAAGCAGCAGAGCTGAAATTCATGGTCTTGGTGGCTGCTGAATTGAGAACCCTGGTTTCATATGGAGTTGCGTCATTTGTGCCTTACACATCACCATCCAAAATGCCCTTAGCTCCCATTTCATGTTACTTGAGTCCTCCCAATTACTTAGCTTTTCTCCCACACAGTCCTACTGCTTAACTTTTTTTTCAAGTTCCTGTTCCGTGTATGCTGAAGGCTTTCGCCCAGGGGGATGGAGATGTGGGTCTCTCTGCTCTGCAAGAGACCGCATGAAGCATGTAGCTGCAAACATAATCAAGACTTATCTTCTTCAGACAGCTGCAATGAAATTTGACAAGTGTTTTCAAAATTTATTAGGGACAGGGAGGAAGCAGTGAAAAGCCAGGGAGAAAAAAAAAAAGAAAAACAAAAAAGAGAGAGAGAAAAGAAGAAAAAAAGATTTTGTAAGCCTGGAGTCCTCGGAAGAATATCCAAAAGGAGTGCATCCTAGCAGGAGGAATGAATAGTACATTTAGCATAACATGTAAAGGCTGTGCCTCTTCTGCAAACATTCTGTGCAAGGTTCTCCAGTGCTGACAGTATGATTCCTTTACATTCAGCTACCATGTGATAATTATTACCTGGTTATTCCTATACCGTCGGCTGCACAATAGATATCTTCTCCTTGTAGGAATCTCTTCACTTCAAAAGATAACTTTTAAAATATTTTTCTTCTTTTGCTACGTATTTATAGGAAAATATCCTCAGAATAAATCGATAAATATTTCCTGCTTATTTTCTGCTTTTTAAGAAGCAACAGTCATTTCTGGCTGTCTTGAATGGGAATACAATATTGGTGATAAACAATTTACATACAGTGGCTTTCTCTTTTAGACTTGGTATTTGATCACAAAAAGTGGACAAAAAGTGTGGAAAGCCCTTTGTTGTTCATTGGAGACACAGTGAGCTCAGATGTCAGGGCTATTGTGTTTGACTTTAGACAACAGTAGTGAGATGAAATACAGCTCCAAAGGGAATGAATTCATGCCGGATTAGCTGTCTACGGTATGTGAATGTTCTCTGAAAAGGCTGAAATATTTTGATCTCCTTTTCATCCTGGTCTGTGCATTCAGTTACCTATTCAGGAATAACCACTCATCCCTTCCCTCTGTACAGCCTCCCATATACCAACTGCATTCCAGACTTTTCAGTCTTATACCAATAACTAATACCTTTCCTGTATCCTCTTCTACCCAAGCTGCACACATCTGAGGATGACAGAAACACACTTATTGCTGTTCTTTTTAGAGAGTATTGCACACAGACACACATACAAAGCTTTCCTATGCTTCCTTTGCCTCTCTGATCAAATCATTGGGCAGGGCTGTTCGTAGCAAAAAAACAGCAGTGTGAGCTAACATGGTGATGTGTTAAGTGACAGCAGAGGGTCAGAAGGACTGCAAGTGTGGCTGACTCAGAGAAGTGGATGTGTCTTAATCAGCTTAGTTGTATATGCTCTGGTGATCCAACTTCCTACCTGTTTTGCTCCAACATTCTGACTCTTGTACACCACAACAAAGTATTGCAAAGAGAGGGAATTTAGGAATCAAGCTGACTATCTGTTAAACTGCATTGGCTCTCAGTGACTTGACACAGAGGCATAGTCTGGCACAGAGTGCTTTCTGCAGAAAAGAGAATGGGGTAAAGAGGCAATACACAAGATTTCCAAACTGTTAAAGAATTTTACCAATCTGTGGGTAACTCTAGGTTTGCTTTATTCAGCAACTCAGAGTTGGGCCATCACCTCAGTGAGTGGCAAAGTATAAGGAGCGCATCCTTAGTATGTATAGTTTTCTTTTCTAACATCATGTAACTAGGTGAAGTCCTTGGTGTTTTTCCATAGATCCTCAGTTCTTTGTTCCTCATTGATCAAGAAATCTATTCAATTCCTTTGTTTCAGCAAATCTCGTATTCTTCATTTCTTTCAAGTCCGTCCTGGTTATTACCCGGGTCCTCGGTTGCTTGGGTCACAGGATGAGGATCACCCTCAAAATTCTAGGAAAACTTGAGTTGTTCTATTATATTCTACGTCTACTTCAAACAGATAACTTTTAAAATCATCTGTTCTAAGTTAATCAATGATCTAACCTTGGGTAGAGCCCATTTTTTGTTGATTCAGCTTGACTGGGGTTTAGGCCAGCCCTGGTAATGGCTGTGAAAGGATAAATGAGCAGCTTTTGTTTCACACACACCTGTATCAGTAACTAAAACAATATTCTATTCTCTAATGTTGCAACAGTAAGAAGTTTAAGGCTTATGATTAATTCTTTTACACAATTCCTTCCTTTTGTTTTTCGTTGCACTCCTGCGATATCTTCACTTAAATTCCACATTTCATCATTCATTCTTTTCATTGCAAAAAAAAGAGCACAGCTTACACAGCATTAACATAAAACAATCAGACAAACTATACAAATTATAATAGATATTGTGTGACTTGTTCATCTCCATCTAAGAGACTAATTTTTGCTGGTACATATGTACCTGGAACAGCAAGTATTCTCCCGAACAAAATTTCAGGAGGTGAAACTCCAATAGGTTGCCTAAGAGTATTCCTAATATCCCATAAAACCAGATTTAAAGCATCTGGCCATTTTAATCCTGTTTGTTTACAAACCTTAACCAATTTCTCTTTTAAAGTTCTGTTCATTCGTTCTATTTGGCCAGAGGATTCAGGATGATGTGGAGTGTGAAGCTGACTAAGGATTCCTAAGGTCTCATACACTTGAATTAATTAAGCAGCTGAAAAATGACTTCCCCAGTCTGAAACAGTTACTTCAGGAACACCATATCTCGGGATTATTTCTTTCAATAAGGCCTTTACTACAGATTTGAGTCAGTCTTTCTAGTTGGGAAAGCATCCTGTCCATCCTGTCACTAACATGTAGGAGTACCCCAAGACTTTTGGCATCTCTGCATAATCAGTTTGGAGTTTTTGAAAAGGAAAGGTCTACTTCTGGAGGAAGCTGGAGGCCTTTTCCCACTAGGAGGCTTAATCTGCATAGAAGCATACTGTCAACAGAGTTTATACCCTTCACAAATTCTCTTTGTTGCGGCATAAATTCCTGGAGCTACCCAGAGTCTCTGACTACAAAGTGCTGAGTTCTCTGCTGCCCGCTCCCCCTCAACCCCCCATCCCGTGTTTTTTCATGATGCCAGTACATGATCGGCAAAAAATACCTTTTTGGAAGGAGAGATTTGTTATTCAGTGTCCATTGTCCTCCTTGTTGATGAGCTCCAAGACGAGTCCACTGTTCCTTTTCTTCTTCAAGTAAATCTTCATAGACTTCTTCTATTTCAGGAAGTTTGGAGATGACTTCATGTTGTACCAAAGACATTACAGTAACAGTTTGTCGTGCTGCTTCCCTGGCAGCCTGATCAGCAAGGAAATTCCCTCTTGCCATCATGTCTTGTCTATTAGTATGTGCTTTTATATAGATGACAGAAATTTCTGAAGGCAATTGAATCGCCTCTAGAAGGTCTTCGATCTGTTTTCCATGTGCAACTGTCTTACCAGCTGAGGTTAAAAATCGCCTTTCTTTCCACAGAGTCCCAGTCGCATGGCACACTCCAAAGGCATATTTAGAGTCAGTGAAAATGTTCACTCGAGTCCCAGTTGCATATCTAGCTGCTTCTGCAAGAGCAACTATTCCCGCTCCCTGTGCATTTAAAGGTGCAGGCAAAGGTCTCACTATCAGTCCCTCGGTTTTCGTGGTGACTGTAAATCCAGTGGATCTCTGACCTTCTTCGTAGTAGGACGATCCATCTATGAAGAGGTTCAAATCTGGACTTTCTAAGGGTTGATCTTTCAGGTTGTCTTGTAGCTTGCTGGTTTCATTCACAAATTGAATGCAATTATGTTTATCTTTCTCTCCATCATCAGGTAAAGGCATCAAAGTAGCAGGATTTAAGGTGTTGCACCTTTCCAATTTCAAATTACCAGCCAATAACAAAATTATTTCATATCTATATGCTCTCTGGGGAGATAAAGCTTTCTCTGCATATTGTTTTAACAAAACTTCAACTTCATGGGGTAAGCAAACAATTAGTGGATGCCCTAAAACAATTGTTCTGGTTTTCTCAACCATTTCTGCTGCAGCTGCTATTGCTCTAATACAAAAAGGAGTTCCCGTTGCTACTGGATCTAAAGTTGAAGAAAAATATGCAACTGGTCTTTCATGTGGTCCTAATGTTTGTACCAATGCTTCTTTAGAAATCCCTTTTGTGTCATCACAATACAACTTAAAAGATTTTGAATAATCAGAAAGCTCTAACGTGGGAGCAGAAAAAAGCAATCCTTTTAGGGTACGGAAAGCTTTTTCTCTTTCTGAGCTCAAGGTAATTGGCTCTATTTCCTCATTTTGAGTAGCTTCATATAAAGGTTTTGCTATTTCACTAAATCCTGGAATCCAGGGGCAGCAGAACCCTATTTGTCCTAAAAATCCTCTTAATTGTTTCTTAGTTGCAGGTCTGGGTATATATTGTATCGCTCTATTTCTTTCAGGATCAACTTACTGTCTCCCTGGTTTTAATATAAATCCAAGATATTTTACTTGCTGTTTGCAAAACTGCAACTTAGACAGAGATGCACGATGTCCCTTTTTAATAAGCTGGTTACACAAATACTCAGTATCTCTAATACAATCATCCTCAGTTTTACTCACTAATAACAAATCATCTACATATTGTATTAAAACAGACCTCCTTGGAAAAACCAGGTCTTGTAAATCATTCTTCAAAATTTGAGAAAAAATTGTTGGAGAGCTGGTAAATCCTCGGGGTAACCTTGTCCAGGTCAATTGTTTTCCTTGCCAGGTAAAAGCAAAAATTAGCTGACTCTCTTCTGCAATAGGGATACTAAAAAAAACCTCCTGTAAGATCAAGGACAGTAAAATATTGTGCCCAGACTGGAATTTGAGTAAAAATCAGGCTGGAATCAGGTACCACAGGATGCCAAACAATTACATGTTCATTTACAGCTCGTAAATCTTGAACAAATCTATATTCAGGGTCTCAGTCCTTATCTAATCTATGTTTGCTTACTGGTAGGATAGGTGTATTGCATGGACTACCACATTCTTTCAAAATTCCTTTATTAAGGAATTGTGCAATTTGTTTTTCAATGCTCGGAATTGCTTCACTAATAATAGGGTATTGTTTAACTGAAGGAGGAGACTCTCCTTTTGTTTTTATCACAACAGGTTCAGCCAATTTCAGTAATCCTATTTCATCTCTTGATGTAGTCCAAGGTTCTTCAGGGACTGCAGCCAAATCAAGGGGTACCTTATTTAAAATTTGTGTCTAATCTTTAATCTGAACTCTTTCTGAGCCTATAATTATTAACTGAATTCCTGTTGGATCCAAGGAGATACACGTACCAAATTCCTGCAAAAGGTCTCGCCCCAAAAGGGAAACAGGAGAATTTGGAGAAATCATGAATTTTCCCCATACCAATTTGTTACTTAAAACGACGGGTAAAGGGGTAGATAAATACTTTATCTCCTCTCCCACTACTCTCCGTATGATCACAGTTTCATTTGAAACTTGGGTAATCTCAAAATTTTACAAAGACAAAGTTGCTCCTGTGTCTACCAAGAAAGTAATAAAATTCCCGTTTACCTTCGCAGAAATTTGACTACGCTCATCTACCTTGATTCAGACGGGGTCCATTTTTTAAATCTCCAAAGCTCATCTTTTTCACTGTGAATGAGGCTGAGAGGGTCTAGCAGGTGGGAGTTCTCCGGCAGCCGCTACAGGTCTCAAAGGGCACTCTCTCTGCATATGACCTAAATTCCCACAATAAAAACATTCTAAAGTGTTAACATATTGGGAAGCAGGGAGGATCCTGTTTCTACCCTGAGGAAACCCCCGATCTCGCGCTTGTGGATTATAGTCTTGAATAATTGCAGCAGCTAACAGTTAGTTTTCTCTTACTTTCTACTTTCGTTCTCTCTTCTTTTCATGTTTTAACTTCTCTTCTTCCTGTTTTTGCCTTTCTTCTTCTCTTCCATCAAAAATAAAAGCAGCAACACTTAGAAGTTCTGTTAATGTTTCACCTTGCCAATCTGGCATGTGCTTTTTAAAGTATTTATTTATATCAGGAGCTGATTGATCTACAAATACACTGATGACTAAAGGCTCCTGGAAATTGTCACAATTCATTTCCCCATATTTTAATAAAGTAGCTTTTAATCTTCCCCAGTAATTGCTTGGGGGCTCATCAGGCCTTTGTCTATACTCCAAAACCTTATTCCAGTTAGTTAGTCTTTCACCAGCCTGACGAACTGCTTCTATTAGTTGTTGGATTGCAGCTCTATGGGCTTGCATTCCTTCAGTAGTAGTAAGATTCCACCCTGGGTCTTGTTCGGGCCAGGGATTCAATCCTTGACCTCTCTCAGCAATTTCCTGATCTTTTTGGTATATTTTTTCTCTTTCTTCTCCTTGAAATAATTCCCTTAATAAAGTTTTCATATCATTCCAATTGGGGGTGTAATCCGTGACAATTCCCGATAACAACTGAGCACATTTTTCAGAGTCATCTCTCAGCCTCATCATTTTTGACTGCCAGGCTACTAAATCATGTTGTTTCCAAGGTTCATGCCTCATAACTGGAGTCACTGCAGGGACTTCTGTGGGCGCACAGGTCCCACTCTTGGGTTCGGGATGTAATCCAAGTGCATCAGATACATGCCAACCCTTTTAGAATAGAGCTCAGTTTCCTCAGCTTCTGGGGCGGAGGGAAGTGAACTTTCATTATTTTTCAGCACAGGAGTTTTCCCCCTCTCCTGTGCCCAATGATACCAAATATACCAATAATCAATATCTTGACTTCCAGAATCCTCCAAAATTGTCCTCAAAAAACTTCACCTTCTGGGGTTTAAATGTTCCTTTAGGAGGCCACTCATCCATCGGCCCTCCTCCTCTATTTCTTGTCAGGAATGGCCATTCTTCCTGGCACAATTTTATCAATTTCTTTTGCTGCAATGTTTGTGCCAGGGATATCTTTTTCCAATTCTCTAAAACCTCAGCGAGGGGCGTCCCCCTTTCAATGCTGAGTTCTGACCCCATTTTAACTCTTTTTCTTGAAAATTTAAACACGAGTTTTCTCAGGATAAATTTATCTGGAAACACCTGTGCCCAAGTCTCGTAGGTGAACGCACCTAATTAATCTGCTGGCAAATTGAACGTTGGTAACAGGTCTGTCCAGAGAAATACCCAGTCCTCTTGCGTCCTAGAGTCCCGCCTGGGGTGCCAAACTGTTAAAGAATTTAATCATTCTCGTGGGTAACTCTAGTGTTGGTGTATCTTTCTAGCAGAAATTAGAACTATGAAAAATATGCTGCTCTCTCTGGGAAACTTAACGGCCGAAACCCAGCTGCAGTATTATCGTGTGGGAAATTATATCTCTACTAGCCTTGTTTTATTAACTCTAACCAAAACACTCACCACGTGCGGACTAACCCCTTTTATCCAATTATAGTGCCTTAAGAGATGTGTGCTGTCTGTGTGACAGAGACACTATCCAATCACCATGTAGCTAGTTGGGTGAACAAGAGTCTATAAATTGGGATGTAATGTAAACAACAGACGGGTCTCACTACACACCATATTGGCGTATGAGTGTTTCCCCCGGCTCCAGTGACAAGAGCCTGCCGTGGGTCGCGACACTCTAGGTTTGCTTTATTCAGCAACTCAGAGCTGGGCCATCACCTCAGTGAGTGGCAAAGTATAAGGAGCGCATCCTTAGTACATATAGTCTTCTTTTCTAACATCATGTAACTAGGTAAAGTCCTTGGTGTTTTTCCATAGATCCTCAGTTCTTTGTTCCTCATTGATCAAGAAATCTATTCAATTCCTTTGTTTCAGCAAATCTCGTATTCTTCATTTCTTTCAAGTCCGTCCTGGTTATTACCCGGGTCCTCGGTCACTTGGGTCACAGGATGAGGATCACCCTCAAAATTCTAGGAAAACTTGAGTTGTTCTATTATATTCTACGTCTACTTCAAACAGATAACTTTAAAAATCGTCTATTCTAAGTTAATCAACGGTCTAACCTTTGAGTATAGCCAATTTTTTGTTGATTCAGCTCGACTGGGGTTTAGGCCAGCCCTGGTAAGGACTGTGAAAGGATAAATGAGCAGCTTTTGTTTCACACACACCTGTATCAAAAACTAAAACAATATTCTATTCTCTGATGTTGCAACAGTAAGAAGTTTAAGGCTTATGATTAATTCTTTTACACAAACTGAGGGTCAGGCAGGAATTATCCTTCAGAGACTGCCGGAAAGCTTTTAATTTTCTCTTGCGGAACAGAGAGTAAAGTTACTTTGCATGGTTACTGGATGCATTTCACAAACAAGTAATTTCTCTATTCTCTTTCACTGCAGATTTTAGGTGTGCACTTCTGGAACTAAAGTTCTGCTACTGTCATGAGAGAAATGGCCTGTCTAGCTGGAAAGTTTGGGTACCACTCATACAAGGTTTTAATTACACAAAGATGCTCAGGAAAATTGTATCAGATTACGACTATTTTAAAACTGCTTCAACTCTCTAATGGACAGCAGTCTTTGAAATTTGAGAGATTTTAATTCAGTCTAGCTGAATGGTCTTCAGAAGTGAAAGCAGCAAAATAAATGTTAACCTTTTTCATCCTGCATAATAGTGTCCATACAGGACGTAACACGGAGGCTGAGACAGTTCACTTTTAGTTAATATTTTTAATTCACCTGGATTAATTTTTTTGAATAGTTAGGTTTAGACAAGTCCTGGGAGGCTGACTAGGTACGTTAGCCTTCCCTGAAGACGGATTTAAAAGTCTGTGACTAGTCCGTGACCTAGAAGGATAACCTGTTATATTACTAGTATAAAAATGCAAGTGGTTTCTCTATGAGCTTATTTATTTTGTAAATTATCGAATTTTCACTGCTGATGAGTAGTGAATATTTTCAGATAAATCTCGTTTTCTATTTCCAGTCTCATAGTGCAACAGTACAGAGCTTACCAAGATACAAAGCAAAGTCTGAAGACCAGCCTTCTTAAATTGAAGCACATATATTGGGGATAGTGGACAAAGGCCCATTTTCAGGAAACTCTTCATAGCACTATTTCCAGAATAATTTGCACACAGGAAGCTTCCATGAAGAGACATCAAATTAAGGGGACATGCTGCCCAGCAACAAAAATATAAAGAAAACAGTCGAGCTTCTGCTCCAGATGCTAGGGTTCTTATTTCTCATGACCATTACAGCAACCAGGCAGTGAGGCAGCAAGGCAATAGCTAGTAATCCCTGTCGAGACTGCTCAGTGTGGGTTACTCACTGACTGGAGTCTTCATTCCTTATTTCATTAAACTGCCGCGAGGATGTTCTGGGTGTCATGAGAGTGAGCAAGGGAGTGAGAAGGTACTTCTCTTCTCTGTGCTCTTGACTTTTACTTGAGCTGCTTCCAGTATTTACCTTTCTGTGCCTTCAGGGCTGTCTGGCGCTTCAGGCACTTCCAGTATGAGTGGTGCAGGGGAACAGTCTTTGGCTTTTTACAGAAGATCATATTTATGACTTACTGAGCTTTGCAAAAGCTACTGGTGTAACTATATAGGTAGATCTATACAGCAAACCTCGTATTTGGAAAAAGTATGGGGGGCCATCCTTTGCGAGTTACCAAACAGGAAGGGTAAGTAGGTAAGGCAAGTTTTGTTATTTCTGTAAAATAAAACCATTTAATCGTCTTTTGCATTCACACCTATAAGCTCCATTTAGCTTATAGCCAGTGTTTCTCTATAAGAGGAAGACAATAGGGAAGTAACACGACAAAACAAAAGGAAGTGAGAATTTCTGTGCAGAATATAAAAGCCTCTTCAAACTTTTCTATCCAAGTCAGTTCTGGTCAGATGACACTGGAATTTCATTCCTACATCTAAGCAAAATATAACTGCTGTCTCCCTACCCAGATATGTTGTAAGTATTCTAGTGTGCTATAGCATGAACTTGGATGAAAAATAATTAACTAATTTAAGTTTAAAAAAAAGTAGTACAATTTATTTTTACAGTAAAGCAAGAACCCACTTAGTCCACATGCATTGACTTGACTACAGTTTTATGTGAGTCCATTTCTTTAGTTACGGTGTCTGCCCAGAAAATTGTATCACCTTAAATAATATAAAAACCTGTTTATATTAAATAATTTATATTAAATAATATAAAGCAACTGTTGGATAGATCAAGGATGCAGTAGAATTATACACTTCTCTGTGATCCGATGTACACACCACATTGGGTGGATACTATTGGAGTACCCTGATATCATTGAATACAGTTCCACTGGCGTCCCTAATAAATGTGCACCTAGCACAGCACACTGCAGCATCACCTATTAATCCCATTTCTTGCCCACAGCAGCAACATTAGCTACTTCACAACATTTGTGACAAAAGGACTCAAATTACCCTATTTTTACAGCACATCCTTAGCCACAGTAAGGTAAAGACAAAGTCATGCCAAGAGGATGGGTCACCAGAACAAATCTTAATGAACCAGATTTTGAGCAAGGACTGAAACTTCGTGTTTCGAAGGTCAGATTTAAAAATTAATTTTCTTCTTGCTTGCCACATTTTGGTACACAAATCAGCCAAAAAGAAAAGGATGTCTTTTAAGACAGTGGTGTTTCAATTTTTTCTTCAAAGCACCAGTGATCAAAATAGCAGAATAAGATAAACTCCTCTTGGAGTCTGTAGTCAGTATATGAGGAAATTAAGGGGGTTAGAAAGCTCAGGCTAAGCCCTTCACATGTAGATTTAATTATTGTAGGTTTCCTCCCAAAGAAAGAGCTACATTTGCTTTGAAGGCAAAGACTACGTGACAGCATCTAGCACTTTCATTTGGAAGTATGTTCCATTAACAGGCATTTTCCTTTTTCCTTTTTATTTTTTTACCTTTTTGAGACTTTCCTTACCTTTCCTGTCAGCTTTGTGATCTGATGTAGTTGGCTTTGAGCCGATGTGCAAACTACCATAGGACACACTGAGGGCTGTGTTTCATACCTGGCACTGGGTTATCATGGAGTAACTGCTGTGGTTCCAGTTTACAACCTAGCAAATGCAAGGCTCTGACACACACACACAAAATGATCTGACACAAAAAAATACTTCTTCCACAGAATGACTTATGTCAAGGGTTTTGTTCCATTTAATTAGGGGTCTGGTTAACTTTAGGGCAGTTAGTCTGTGGTCAATACTATTTTGCTTTGCCCATTCACAGTGGTTGCCTGAAGACGGCATTTTTCCAGCTTAGTATCTTAGGCTAGCTGCTTGTTGTGAGGCTCAAGTCCTCAGGTCCATTTTTCCAACCTCTTTCCTTGTGCATGCAACTCGCCATCCCCTTCTCCATCTGCTAGTGATGGCATGAGGAGCTGACTGCATTTCTGGCAAAGAGAGTATTTCTCCCTGCCCTCCAGGCCAGTGCCTTCTGTTAGCCACGATCCCTGAGCAAGTTTCACCACAGGTTTTAGCAAGATCAGCTATGACACCATCTCCCACACGGCCTTTCCTCTTGGAAGCCCCACAGTTCTGCTGGATGGAAGATCATTTTAAATACTGTCCTGGGTGTGCATGCTGCCTGTCCAGACACTCTGTGTAAGGTCTGAACATCTTGTCTTACTGAAGAGGATGCATTTCAAGCCAATGTGTTGGGATTTCATAGCAAACTTTCACACATGCTGCTACACTTATAACTTGAGGGAGAGCCAGTATTTGAGTTTTTGTAGGTCCTTTTGATTTGGAATAGAGATAAACTGGTAGTGGGTGATGCACAACTTCAGTCACAAGGCCGAGCAAGTCGTCTTTACAGAAGGAGCATCAGTCCATCTGACTGTCATTTTGTGGTCACAGCCTTAGCACACTAACACTACGAGCTCGAAGTTGTCTCCTCTGTAGGCAGTTTCTTACACAATTTTATTTACTCAGTTCATCTCTGGGTCTTTGGTGATTTCCTTCGTATCAGTCTCCCCTCTGATCATGCTAAAACAAGTGTATGTCCTTTCCAAGAAACCCTCTGCTTCAGTCATTCAGATTCTTAACTTGGTGGAGTCTTGAACGAAGCGTGTGCATACCTGTCTCCTGCAGCAATTGCAAGTGAAGGACTGTGGCTGAAACTGTCAGTTTCAATAAGAAGCAAGCCTACCTGTCACATTCCAAGTAGAATCTATAAATAACTGAAAATTGCTGCAGGACGTCCTCTAGAGTTCCTCTTCACTGGTATTAGGCTGCTTGGCTCTCCCAGTTTTTTCACAGAAGTATCTCAGGTATTAATGCAAGCATCAACACTGCCTCTCTTTCTCTCCTTAGTGCTCATCTTTATGCTTGTATTGTTTCCCATTTCTGCTGTGGTATTTGTGCAAAACAACTCACAAGGATGTGATGGTTAATATATGCACACCACTATGGGGAACAGCACTTTCCTTCTACTGGAGGGGAGCAAGTGTCTCAGTGCTCAGAGGAAATGATTGTCAGGAGTTATGTGAAATGAAATTATGTAGTGGAGGGGAGGAAGGCAATCTTTGTGTCTTGAGTTTGCAGGCTACGTGGAAAGTTATGCAGGTATCCTGAAGCACAGCCATTTGTTTTTTAGCTAGTACAGTCTCTCTGGTTGTGAGAACTTTCCCGTTTAAACCCTGTTTTAGTGCAGGCCCAAACACTATGTGGTAAGCAGCATATAAAAGAGCAGCTCAAAGATCAGTCTGATGCTTATCTAAAGCATGGTAATTAAGACAGATATGGAAGAGAACGACGTAGAAGAGAGTAGAAGGAGCTATGCAAGAAATGGGTTTTCCTTTCCCTGTGGAGGAAATGCCAAGGTGCATAGAGTTAAAAGACTGGCAGAAAATTAAATAAAAGTTTGTGACTGTCCCCATTACAGTTTTCCTGTGAAGTTATAAAGCTAGTCTGCAAGGGATCAACACCTGAGAAAGAGTATGTAGAGGAGAGAAAACCCGTGTGTAAAGCACAGGCAGGGAAAACACAAGGACTGAAAGCAATGCTGGCTTGAAGACCTGATTTGGAGTACACTCAGTTCAACAAAAAAGCTCCTTTTGGTTTCACACATTTTGGTGAAGAACTGGCTGCACTGTGAACCAATGACTTACCTACCAGCTGTTGCTTACTCAGCTATCTCCCGCTGCAAGGAGACACCCTGGGCTGAAAAAGCATTAGCAATTTTTTTATTTTTAACTAGGAGAGGTTTGAATGCAGCTTCTTAAAAGATACCCCAGAGCACTCTCCTTTCCAGTTCCATTGCGTGAAGTTGATCGTATGCTGCACTGCTCTGTAGACAGAGACTTCAACTGATCTGGTCAACTTCTCTGTCCCAGCTGCTCTCACACTTGCTAACCAAGCTGCAGCAGCTAGCTGGCTTGCCAAACTCGTTCTAGCAGCTGCAGAGAAAAGGGGGGAAAAAAACAACAGGGGAAACTCAGTTTTCCCCTCAGGAACTCAGATGTTCATTCAGTCTGAAGTCTTGTACTGTATTACTAGGCTACTCCATTGTTCTTGGGCACAGCAGCCCATTACATTGTGATTGCCAAGGTGGGAACTGCATTTTTCGGCTCTTCCCAACGTAGACAGCACCCATGGAGCTGGAGAGGGAGAGCCCAGTGCCCGCACGAAGCGGCTGCAGCTGCTTAGAGGATACTAATCTACTTTACACCGATAAATAAAGTCAGAACCCTCTCAGTCTGATGGTGTTTGTCGTGTTTTCAAGTTTTTCTATGAGGACGGGCAGAGATGAAGATATTAAACCTAAAATACTAGGACTTTACTGCAGCGCTATCGTAAACACCGCTTCTGTCTTACCGGGAGACAGGCCTGCACGCTGTACGTACGGACGCTGTACGTATTCTGCGTACGTAAACGCTGCCGGCACTAGAGAAGTTTACCTACACTTCAGGCGCACCCACGGCGCCCCGCGCGGGAGCAGGGCAGGCGGGTGCCGCGGGAGGGTCATCC
>NW_010410927.1:530-938 GCF_000710305.1 Buceros rhinoceros silvestris | reverse complement strand
GTCCAGCTGTCCACCCTGCACTGCCAGGGCCCTAACCCCTGTCCCCCAGCACCACCCCCAGACGTCTGTGAAACCCCTCCAGGGGCGGCGACTCCACCACCTCCCTGGGCAGCCTGTTCCAATGCTTAATGACCGTCTGTGGAAATAAATTTTTCCTGATATCCAACCTAAATTTTCCCTGACGCAACTTAAGGCCTTAAAGCTCCTTTTGCACCCAGACAAGGGGCGGGGACAGCCCCCCTGCCCTGGAGCCAAAATACTAAACCACAACAACTTCCAAAAAGGGGGCAAAACCCCAAACTCCTCCTTTCCGCAGCGCTGCAGGACACGCTGCACGACACTAGGCTGCCAGCGAGGGCCGGCAGAATTGCTGATGCTTTGGGCTGTGCTGAAGCCCCGGAGGAACAT
>NW_010410927.1:0-211 GCF_000710305.1 Buceros rhinoceros silvestris | reverse complement strand
CGGCCCAGCCCACCACCTTTGGAGAGCTGCTCCCATGGGAAGTCAGTAAAAATTCCCCCACTGCTGGGAAGGAGAAAGATTTCCCTTCTGGCAAGTCTCTTCCCAGCTGCAGTCAAACCTACCCCCTGGAGGGACATAGCCCCAGCCCCTCAACTCAGCTCGCCGAGGGCCAGGAGAAGCGTCAGATCTGCTCTCAGCTGCACGAGCTGGA
>NW_010410926.1:8700-15247 GCF_000710305.1 Buceros rhinoceros silvestris | reverse complement strand
TGGCCCCGCTGGAGCAGGAGCGGTGGATCCCTCGGGGAACTGCCGGGGCCCCTCCCTGCGCTCTCGGTGCGGGGAGCTGCGGGGTCAGCGGGGCGTTTGGCAGCTGAACTGGAGGAGGGAAGCAGCCCCGGCCCCTGGGGCTCTCCGTCCTCTCCTTCTCCCCGGAGCCGGTGCGCAGCCCTCAGGGCTGTTCTGTGCGCCTCACCCTTGTGCCCCCTCCGCCTGCGTTTGTGTGGTGTGTGACCCCAGGTCCCACTCCACGGGGGTACAAAGGAGCCCTGCAGAGAACCCGTGGGGTTGGTCCTGCTCGGGGCAGCAGGTTTTGCAGGGGGGCACTTGGGATGCTGTCCCAGGAGAGTTCCCGGGATCGAGTGAGCCCTCAGCTGGTGCGCCTAACCCGGAGGATGTGAGTTAGGGATCTGCAGCAGCTGTGCCAGTTTGCTTTGACAATACGGATCAGAAGAAAACAAGATCATCATTTAAGGAACTGGAACAGGTCAAACGGAGTTCAACAGTGCAGAGTGAGTGATCTGTGTGAAAGCTGTGTCCCTGGCCGGAACACTGGCTTATCGCGTGCTTGGCTGATCGCGTGAGCAGAAGCTGTATGTGGAAGTCTTGCAGCGGATTTTAAAGGAACAGGGGTTTTCTATACCTGCATTTAAATTAGTAAAATTATTATATATATATGTGATCATTTTCCTTGGTCTCCTACTACTGGAACTTACAATAGTAAAACTTGGGCAAAAGTAGGAGAGGAGTTACAAACACGGAAAGATTTACAACTTCACGTTTCTGACGAATTAATCGTAACGCGTGTAGGAAACAAGCAAAACCTCTCACAAAGGAGACTAAGGCCAGGTTCCACAATGAAGCACCTGACTTTTTACGTCCTTGCAAGAGCAGGTGGCTAGGTTAGTAGGCACAATTTGCCAAAGCAATACATGAAGTTTTATACCCTCTTCATATGTGATCATTTTCCTTGGTCTCCTACTACTGGAACTTACAATAGTAAAACTTGGGCAAAAGTAGGAGAGGAGTTACAAACACGGAAAGATTTACAACTTCACGTTTCTGACGAATTAATCGTAACGCGTGTAGGAAACAAGCAAAACCTCTCACAAAGGAGACTAAGGCCAGGTTCCACAATGAAGCACCTGACTTTTTACGTCCTTGCAAGAGCAGGTGGCTAGGTTAGTAGGCACAATTTGCCAAAGCAATACATGAAGTTTTATACCCTCTTCCCAGCCAAAAAATCCCTCCCTTGTTTCCCCATTGGCTGGGTACTCCGAGATTTACAGACTAAGCCGAAATGCCTCTTACATGTGTTCATGCATCCCATGTCTCATTATCGCCAAGTTATGCCTCCCCTGGGAGGAGAACGTAATATTCAATAGCTTATTATTAAGAAAGTGCAGTTCTGCTTCTGGCAGGCCGCTGCATTCCTCTTAAACGACCCTAGTTTCGCAGGTTTAAGGTTTTATTGTCTCTGTCTGGCCCCCATTCATCCTTCCAATTGTACTCTTTTACTTGCAAGACAAGCCCCAGACAACCTTTGTTTAAAAACTCATCCCATCACTCCTCTGGTGTCTTCCTTATCAGGTTCTCATCGTGCAAGAACAACATTTTATTTATTTTCTTTCTTACAACCCCCCCTTTTTCTAAGTTCTGTTGATTCTTGCAATTCCCATCTTAAGGTATAGTTCTATAAGAAGCTTCTAACCTAGCTAGCATTTCTTCACATTCCTGTTCTCCGTCTTCCTCTTCCTTCGACTCCTGTTCTGCTAGGTACAACAACTTGTCTTAACTCATCTGCTAGAGTGGTTAACCTTTGTAGAACTCTGGTAAGAGTTCCATTGGGGCAGTATTGCTGGGCATGAAAGTGCCACATTGTCCCCCCCAACATAACACAAACCCCTCCTTTCTCTGCTAGCATCATATCCAGAACCATCCTGTTTTCCAAAGCCATTCTGCTGGTCACTTCTAACTGTTCAGCTATTCCTTTCACTGCATCTCTGGTGTAATTTATGGATCTCTGTTGATTATAATAGATACAATTGATCCAGTCTACATTTTTATTTACTGTGGCCCACCAAAAAAGAAATGACTCAAAACCTGCAGCTCTTTGATTTCTGGCCTTGAATTCATCAGGAACCCCTCGGGGGACTCCAGTCGAGTCCTTTCACTGCATCTCTGGTGTAATTTATGGATCTCTGTTGATTATAATAGATACAATTGATCCAGTCTACATTTTTATTTACTGTGGCCCACCAAAAAAGAAATGACTCAAAACCTGCAGCTCTTTGATTTCTGGCCTTGAATTCATCAGGAACCCCTCGGGGGACTCCAGTCGAGTCAATATATATTCTATCATCAAAGGAAGTCCCTAACATATTTCTTTTAACTCTGCTCCTCTCCCCTCCATGAGTCTCATCTCTTTGCAATGCCAGGGTAAATGGAATAGCAGCACATGTGCCCTTCCAGTCGGGTGGCAGAGTGGTTCTCAAAGCTTTTCTCTGCAATACCACCACAAGTCTGCTCTCGGAACCTGCAGGGATGAATTGTTCCCACCTCTATCATTTGTCACATTTGGTGCTCTCCTGCATCCCAAGAACTCCCCCCAAAATTGGGTTGCCTTTACATCCTGCCATGAGAGACAAGCCGTGTGGTTCCCAGCTATGCCCGTGAAGGTAGGGGGTACCCGAATGTCTTTATTCAGTAAGGCTGGGAATGAAAGTGAGAGTGTTTTGCAGGTTTCATTTCCCCAGGCTGTTTTCTCCTGGTATAGTGCAAGGATGCACTCCATCCCTGTAGGATCATTGGATCAACTGAGGGGAAAGGGAACCACTTGTGGTTTAGGTCTACCTGAGGCACACGTGTAACAATCACTCTTGTTTAAACTTTTCACAGTGTATTTTATCCGTTCTACCCAAGCATTCGTTTCTCCATATCCTGTTTCTATCTCAAAGGTTTGCCTTAAGTCCTTAACTCCTGCTCGGCCAGCACAGGGGGATTTATCCTTTGTAACAAAAAAATGGAGAGAGGCTTGCAGAGGGGGAAGGCAACAGCTTACTGTTTTTTTCAGGGAGTGCTTTTCCTCACGCCTGGCAGCCCAGAGCTGAACAGCTTTTGCTGTTAGGGACCTTCAGTCACGTGTGGAATCCATGCAGGAGCCTCAGCTTTGCAGCAGCTCTGGAAGATCAGAGCAGCACAGAGAGCAAAATAACACCCAAGGCCAGCAGGCACCCAACACAGCTCAAATTCAAGAGTTTAAGAGCTGGCAGGTCCTTGAACGAGGCATCTGACTGCCAGCAGGCTGGAGAACTCGTCCTTCCCCTTTCCCTCCTCCAACACATACAAAGGCAGATTGAGGCGTTGGGGCTTTTTTCAAAGGTTTGATCCATGTCCTCAACGCCGGACTCTGAGGTGTATTACTATCTGGAGGACCCTACTGCTTCTTCAGTTTTGCTGAGAATTGGCTGCTTTCAGCCCCACAAGCCCCCCTACACGTTCCTGGAAGCACAAGATAGCTCCCCTGGAGCAAGGACCTAAGGAATCATTTGACAAATCCTCATGCCCAATCCTCGCCCAGCCCAACATGGTCCTTATGCACACATGCAGATCCTAGACGCGCCACAGAGCAACTGCTAATGAGTGGAAGACGACTGGGAGCGGGTACAGGCTTTAATTCTAACCCAGAACATCTGCAAAAGGCTGTTCTTGCTTAGGAAACACTGATTTTCCTGAAGCCCTATTAAAATTGTATTGTCAATCCTTAATGGATGAGAAAGCAGTGGGCAAGAAATTCTATGTGGCCAGTCTGAACTAGACACAGGCAGAGCCATGTTTAGAAAAAAACCACCCTGAATCCACAGCATTATCTTTTTTTAACCACTTTATTTGTGTGTGTGTTTCTATAAACGTTTTAACTACTGGACATTTCATAAACAGTAAAACCAAACATGCCTACCCCCACAACGCAATCAATCCAGCTTGTCAGTCAGACAACAGTGACACTGCCAGGGCGGGTAGGTGGTACCCCTAGATAACCTCCGGCTGGGTGCGAGCCAGCAAGGAGCTCACTGCATCAGATCCTGAGCTTCTGAGTGATGGAGGAGGCAGGCTGAAAGACCTGGTTGCTCTCCTCCCCAGGGATGTGACAGGGGAGAAAAGAAGGGCGAATAAAGAATTTCCTCGATGGTAAGTCAGAGTCCGATACCTACTCGCAGGATCGGATGCAGTGACCTTGGCAGGCCTCAGAGTGGCCTCACGGGCTGTGTTGGTGCTAAGGAGTGAATCCAATCAAAATTCTCATTCAGTATAAATGGCCCAAATGCTCCCTAACGTCTGGTTTTCCAGGTGCACGTGTGAGCAGCAGGTGCTGCTTGAAACCAGCTTGTTCAGTTGCTAGAGCACAAGTCTGTGGGTGCTGATTCCTCAGGGCAGGCGAGCCCAGCTGTAAGGCACGGTGGGGAGCAGAGATGGGGCGATGGGGGCAGCAGGAGAGGACCAATCCAGCCAGGTGCCCCAGCACTCATCGCCAAGAACCCCACTGTCCTAAAGGAAAGCACCACGTCACACAAGTGATGTAGAGCAGCATGTGGTCTCTCAGTTCCCCAGGTTCATGTCTGTGCCATGGATGAGCCATACTAGGCGGAAACAGACGGCCAGGAATCCGGTGCCCAGGAGGTCTCCCAGGGCAGTGAGGTAGGGGATGGAGAAATTATCTGGATCCAGTGCCTTCCTCCACATGAGGCGCACAATTAGGTCAGCTACGTAGAGCAGGATTCCCACCTGAGGAGAGGCAAGAGAGGCCTTGCTGTGAGGCAACAAGAATGCGATGCGCAGCCTCCCTCAGCTCACAGCCAAAATGACGTGGCCACGGCCAAGCTACCAGAGCTAACGGGGATTGCCGAGAGTAATGTCTTCCCCAGAGAACCACTGTTTCTGTGCAGGATGAAGCTGTGCTGGGATGGGTGCAGCTGGCTCAGACCCTTAGAGACAGCATTGTCTGACATGGCCCATGGTGCCACGGCCCCTTGCTCCCAGCAGCAAGGACCATGCTTTAAATGCTCAGCAGCATCGCTTGGTCAACAACAGGAGTTTGGCCACACTGAAAGCATCTCCCAAAGGTACGGTTCCCACGTCATGAATGGGAGTGCTCTCATTTGCTCCACCAGAAACAGGGCAAATATGCAGGCAGCCAAAAAGAATAAGTTTGTAGCTAGACTTCTTCATCCTTCCTTTTCCCATCAGAAATTCAGATCACATCTACTTTGTTTTTCCTAAAAGTCTCAGTGGACAACTGGAGTTTAAGGCAGTTTTTACATCAAAGTTATCCCAAGCAGCACTGACATGTTAGAAAAAGAAAATAATTTCTTCCTTTTTCATCTCAACAGTTTTAAAATCTTTGTTGTTATTTCTTTTAATTCCTATTTCATTCCTGATTCAGATAAACAGATGGAGAAAAAAATACTTCAGTTAAAGATTAAAGACTGTCTAGTTAATTGAATTAAGAAGGGAGAGAGAGTTTGCACCCCACATGTGGTTTCTCCATGGGAGACCACAGCACAGCAGGAACCAAAGTGGCATTTCTAAAGGTGCAAACAGCGAGTTGGGTGAGGGGAGAGGGAGGAGGAGAGATGGGGAAAGCAAATTAAATTAACAGGATCACAGAAACTAAAGCTGGATGTAAACTCGAGTTTTATATAGACCATTCCCCTGCCACAGGATCAAATATATATGCCCACACCTTTTCTGAGGGTCATTTGTTTGACCTATGCTAAACAACCCTCAAAGACGGAGAAGCCACACTCCAAGCAATCAGTGCCATCTTTTGGTTTTACTTTTTTTTTCTGTTCTTGCTTTTCCCAAGGTCTAACATAAATCTTCCTTTTTTCATTTGAATCCCACAATTTCATGTTTCATCCCTAGTGGCCACAGAGAAAATGTTATCCCATCTGTCCCTACAGAAATTTGTTAGTTTAAAAGCTGTTAACCAGATTTTTCACAAGCATCTCTTCTTCGGACTGGCTAACCCCAGTCCATTCAATCATTCCTCTGAGGTGATGTTTTCTAGGTCTCTGATCTTCCTCTTTGAGCTTCCTCCAGCTGACCCTAACTTCTCACTATCTTTCTTTTTGTTCTTTATAAAGTATAATGGAAGGGAGGAAAGAGCCAAGCTGAGCATATTCTCCTCTGCTGGCCTCCATGGCAATCTTTTGGGGTCAATGGCATTGCCGGGATTCTGCTCTTTACACTGTCATTTATTCTGCGTATTTTCAAGCTTGGTTCTGGTTGAGGTGTTACCTCGATGCATAAAGAGAAGAATAAATATTTTCCTTTACAACTATGGCGGGGCTGCTGGGCTTAAGGATGTGCAAAGGTTGAGAAAAACTGTTTACACACACAAGGAATTCACCCACAGACACAAGGCTGCTTGTCAGGCAAAGTGAGGAGTCAGCTACCTCACCCTGCAAACGAATGAATGACTCCTTTAAAAGGGCAAGGGAAGTCAGAACCTCTGGGAGTTCAAGCACCAGCCACAGGC
>NW_010410926.1:5692-8681 GCF_000710305.1 Buceros rhinoceros silvestris | reverse complement strand
CACCCAAGGAAGTCACCCACAGACACAAGGCTGCTTGTCAGGCAAAGTGAGGAGTCAGCTACCTCACCCTGCAAACGAATGAATGACTCCTTTAAAAGGGCAAGGGAAGTCAGAACCTCTGGGAGTTCAAGCAACAGCCACAGGCATTTCTGAGTGAGATGATGAAGTTTTCAGGGCAGGCAGAAGAGCAAGAGTGAACAGGCAGAACAAATTGCATTAACTGCCAATTGCCTATCCAGAACTTTTACTTTTGAAGACAAACTCCTCAGGCCTGGGTTTCCCCTTTGCTTTTGACCCATATAGCCTTGCCCAGAAGGATCTCCAGGTCTTGACCCAGGACACGTGAAACTGGTTTCTAAAATTAGTGGGAAGACCTGCTGGCTGGGGTTCACAGCTTCTCACTCGCACCTTACTGGGATGACCAGTGGCAGTCTAGAAATTCTCGGTGTTTAGAGACTCAAAGAGTGAACTCAAGAGTGAACTCAAAGAGGTACCACCTACAGCAAGAGATACCTCCTTGCTGAGTGCTTCTCTGCACACTTACTGCAGTTTTGCAGACAGCTTGGTCCTCAACTCCTGCCTGATCCCTCACACGCTCTCAAGGGCAGTTGTCATCATGTGGGAAACCAGACCCTGGTAACTGGGGTGAAGCATTACTGGATGCCTGGTAGGAAGCACACCTGAAATGACTGGCAATGTGGGCTGCTGCTGGAAGTTTTACCAGGACTCCTGTTTAGCTTGGAGATGGTATCTGAGATGGCATACTCTCCTCCTGAGAGTCTGGGATTTACCTGCAGCAAAGCAGCAGTCAGATAGAACATCACGAAGGTGAAGGACAGAGATGTGTGGCCTCCCTGCAGCAGGTGGATGGTGTAGAGAAACACGAGGTGCCCTGGGATAACCAGGAGGAACAGGACTCGGGCTGACTTGGAATTCACCTCTGCATGGGACAGAGACAGAAACAGTGATGACAGCGGCTGCAGACGGTAGTGGGAGAACACTTGGGGCTGTCCCCTCCCACCAACCACATCGCTGATGTCTTTTCTAGATCACGCCGCGATCTGGAGCACCCGCAGCTTCAGCCCAGCAGCTTTGTCTAGCACATGAAACTATGTGTCAAAGACGCACTCCACGCTGATTCACTCCACTTCTTCCAAACACTCCTCCCAGCTGCTCTCTGCCTTGCTGCAACCCACTCTCCCACTTTTTAGCTTGATTTAAGCAGTAACTCCCGGCCTACCACGGAAAATCAAGAGGAATCTGCACTCTAAAAAGAGAACAGACCCAAATCCAGTTTTGCTGATACTTAGGTTTATCCATTGCTGAAGATGGAGGAGCTGCTTAATTTCAGCAAGGTTATGCTCTATTCACCCCTCTGTGCACAGGTGATGGCTCTAGGACGGCTACAGTTAAAATAACTTCTATGTGTCAAAGACGCGCTCCACGCTGATTCCCTCCACTTCTTCCAAACCCTCCTCCCAGCTGCTCTCTGCCTTGCTGCAACCCACTCTCCCACTTTTTAGCTTGATTTAAGCAGTAACTCCCGGCCTACCACGGAAAATCAAGAGGAATCTGCACTCTAAAAAGAGAACAGACCCAAATCCAGTTTTGCTGATACTTAGGTTTATCCATTGCTGAAGATGGAGGAGCTGCTTAATTTCAGCAAGGTTATGCTCTATTCACCCCTCTGTGCACAGGTGATGGCTCTAGGACGGCTACAGTTAAAATAACTTTCTGTCAGATCAAATCTTAGATTCTTTTTCAATTACTTTCGTTAGTGCTCCCTGAAGACCAGTTTCTTTGCATGCCAGTGAGGAAGTACATCACAAGCTTTTTTTCAAGCTGCCCACTGCAAAGAAAGATGCTTCCTCTCTGATCTGAGTATCTTCCCTGTAAGGGGGAGAGGGAGTTCTGCCTTTGAAACCCACCTAGTGCTTCACCAACCAGGCTTGATGAAGGAGCTATCTGTGAATACAGGCCTTGAGACATGGACACCTAGGGTTCAGGGTCTACCTGATGAGAAGAATATGGTGCATGGGTTGGGCCAATTCTGCCTCATCTTGTATGGCAAAACTCCAGGCATGCTCCAGAAGTACAGGAATGTGGAAATACGGCTGGCCTGGATGGCAACAAGATTCCCTCCGACACCTATGAGGACAAAACACAGTAAACCTGTAAACCACCTCTGCTGCAGCAGGAAACATCAGTCTAAAACCCAGCCCAAGGTGAGTCGACCTGCATTCACTTATAAGCTCACTAACAACAGCAGTGAGAGAAAGAGAAAACCTGATCCCGCATGTCATGGAGATGCTGGGCTATTCACGTGGCAGGAAGAGCTCTTACAAATTAGAAGGGTTCCAGTGATTGTCTCCTCTTGACTGCTTTATTGGAAGCCTCTGTTAATGCCACGTGGCCTCTGAAGATGATGTAACTCCACTTGGTTTGACACAGTCTATGAGAATGGGGGAAGCAGCGCAGGCAATGGCAGATGCTGCTCACGGCCACCTCTTGGATTTACTTACCCAGAGAGCCATTATTGTTTAAATGACAACACTCATTACAGAGAGTGATTATATGTCTGTCTGAAGGCATCTAATACTTGTTAAAAGAGAAGGAATCATATGAGAATTAATCAGAACCCAAATGTTAGGTAATTAAAAGGAAATTTATTCCCTCCAGACTGATTAATTCTAGCAAACATGAAAAAAGAGCCATTATTGTTTAAATGACAACACTCATTACAGAGAGTGATTATATGTCTGTCTGAAGGCATCTAATACTTGTTAAAAGAGAAGGAATCATATGAGAATTAATCAGAACCCAAATGTTAGGTAATTAAAAGGAAATTTATTCCCTCCAGACTGATTAATTCTAGCAAACATGAAAAAACAGCTATGTTTCCAGCAGAAAACAGAGGGATGGTGATCTATTTGCAGGGTAGAAATGCCACAAGAAAGATAACAGTGAGCCAGATCCTACAGGCTTCTCC
>NW_010410926.1:612-4979 GCF_000710305.1 Buceros rhinoceros silvestris | reverse complement strand
CTTTGAGGGTGCCACGAGGCCAAGCCTGCCCTAGGAACATGGGCTTCTGCTGGAATGGGCCTGGCCTGCAGGAATATTAAAATAGCAGAAAAATAACCCAGTGGATCCTCAGCGATGCGAGGATCCCCAGTAGCCTGTACAGGTATGTGCATAGAAGTACTGTGAGGCTTCAAACAAGTATAAACATAATCACAAAAGTTGTTGATATATATACACATTAAAAAAAATCCCTATATACAATCCACGTATATAATCTTTGTAATGTATATACACACATACATAATATATTAATCTTTACCAACGATCTGTGTAGGGGACGATTGCACAGCTCAAATTTCTGAGTGGAGAGAGACCGGTAAAATGGATTTATTGTGACGTCCTTAGTAGGTCTGACGTCATGAAAGCAAAGGTGTCAATGTAACTTTCAGAGACAACTGTCAGATAACTTCTCCCACAGCTCTGCCAGCATTTTTCAGTCTTTCGTGCTATTTTGCTCAGAAATGCTTCAAGATATGAGTCAGCAGGGATGTAATGGGGACCAACAGCTGTACTCCCACTCGTGACGGGTGCAGGGACGTGAATACAAACCTCCATCTAGGGGCAACAGAGGACACCATAATCCCTGGGGAGAAGGGGGAGGCATAAATAAAAGCTTGAATATAATCTCCCCCGCCCAACCTACCATTAATAACAGGTGTGAAAACTGCCATGCCTTCGAAGTTTGGGTCAGTTACAGTTTTGTCCAAGATGAGCCCACCAATGCTGTTAAAAAAAGACAGGCAATGAGGGTGGATAAATCTCTCTCACCAGGGCAATTCCTACACTGTGAAAATAGCACACTGAGATGAATTACTGCCTCTTCCCCATAGCCAGGTCCGGACTATTCACCATGTACTCCTTTTACAGCTCAGTTTTCACCACAGGATAGCCTTACAGTTTTTGTTAATGGCATAATGAGATTAGGAAGACCTCCTTGCCCACCCTTAAGCAAAACTGATAGTAGCCCGGGAAGCTTTACCATCCTCCCCAAAAGTTTTGCTAAACTTCTATACTGGTCTCAGGAGGTTTTAAAAATTCTCTCTCAGATTTCAGCTGGGTCCGAAAGATGCAGCACAGGGGGAATGAACTACCTGGCTTCTACATTCACCAATATTCTGTCTTTACAGCTGGATAAAAGTGAGGTTGACTACCTGTGATGGTCATCATCTCCCTTTTCGGTTTCCTGGCTTACACCCATATGATGTATGGATGTGCGAGTGAGACTTAAAACGATGACTTGCTTTTCCCAGTCATTTTGGGGCTCCTTATAAAATATGTCACAGCCTGCTGAAAGGTCACCAATGGCTGAGAAGCACTGGACGAATACCATTCTGGTGTCCCTTTCAGCCTTTTGATGGGTTTCTGAATGAGCAGGGGGTGTCTCTGCAGCACACTTATGCCTGTGAGCTCAGGAGCAGTCCTTGGTTACCTGCTGATGCTCATTGCGACAATCACCGGCTGCCATCCAGATTTCAGGACTTCGGCAAGGGAAGGACTTTGCTTGGCGATAGCAACCCAGAGAGGGATCATGACAATGAAGACAGCACATATCAGAGGAGAAAGGTATTTCATATCTGGCAAGGAAAAGAAATCTTGAATTAAATGCCCACGGCTTCACAGGTTGCCAAAATTATATTGCACAGAGTCTGGAAGAAAGGCAGCAGGGCTCTCTCTCAGACTGAGTTACATTAGCAGAAAAATCATATAAACCAAGATATTCCCCAAGATATTCCCCACACAACCACCTCACTCCACCACAGAAATCCATAATCAATCCCTGAAACACACTGCTAGAGGATGTTGTTTGAAAATCAGCAGGATTCAAAGCAAGTTATATTTGAAGATGAGAAAGTTTCCAATTTCAACTCCAACTAAGCAAGACAAAGAGTTACTAAATTTCTGGCTCCAGGGTACAAATCAAATAGCAGGGCAAGGGGGAAACTCCTGTGTGCAAGCTGTATCACACAACAGACACCTCATGCCTTCACCTAAAACGAGGCAATAGGTACTTCTGGTGGCAAGCTAGCGGAATTGCTGAGCAGCTGGTCTGCTCTACAGGAACAAATGCTCTCTTGTACGTATAAGGCAGTTAAGATCCAGGGTTTCTTTTGTGCCAGCTGACAATTCATTCCATTAGGTGCTTTTTGCGTTTGGTAGGGCCATAACCTTGAAATGACCTTTAGAAGGAAAGGAATTAAAAAAATAAGTATATGTGCAGCCCTGAAATAAAATAAACATGACTCAGAAGCATGAGAAACACCTCCAAGCAACGGGGATGATGCCAACCCTTTTGATATAAAAATGCTTCTTCAGCAAAGCTCTCCATCTGGTCTCTGTGTTGGGCTGTACTGCAGACTTTGCAGGTAATCTGCGAGATGAAGCAGGCTCGAAGTTGTGCATCTTTCAAAATGTCATTGCCAGGGCCTTGGGCTGCCTGGAGGAGACAGCGCTGATGTGATGGTATCTTCCGTGAATCAAGGGCTCTTACACAAGGAGGTGCGCTCTTTACGGATGCCTTTAGTCAGCACTGAAATGCAATCACTTCTGGGGTGTAAAGAGCTGCGGTTTTGTCAGTGGTCTTTACCACCTGGAGTCAGTCAGGACAGACTGGTTGCATGACAGACTTAACTGCTGTACTGGATTCTCCTACCCCCACCCCTTCTTGTTCCAGGCAATTAATTCCTTCTTTAATAACGCAGACTCAGAGCACTAGAGTCTATCAAACTTGATCAAGACCCACAGAAAGACTCCTGGTAAGATGAAGGGACTTAAGCCTCCACATTCTAGTTCTACCACATTCTCTCACGTACAGCCCCTAAGCAAGCTGAAAACCTTTGGCACCATTTGTGTCTCCATTATGCTGGACTGGGAAGAACCAGGGCTGATATTTAAAAAATCTAAAATCTTCATTGGCAAAAGGATATTCAACAGAAGGAGATGGTGCTGCATCAGATGACATGTAGTACTCCAAATTTTACAGACTCATCCACATTTATGAAGGATACATTTTGGCAGGACTCAGAAGTTGTCACAGTGTGACCATGACCTGTCCCTTACTACACATGGGGGAGGGAAATGGATTTAATTCAACCACCATCAACAGTGCCTTCCTCCTACCTGCTTCGCTTCATGCTCCAAATGACTAGGCATCTGTGTGCGGAGTGTTTTCCTTCTCAAGAGGCTATTTAAACTGCTCTGAAAACATCACAAACGCTCTCTGGTCACAGCCACAGAGGTTATCATGTTGTTCTGCCACGTGCTCCCTGGGTGATATTATCAGAAGCACAGTGACTGAAAGACAAACTAGCTCTACAGAAACAGGTGTGATGGCGTCATGGAAAAAGCCGGTTAAAAAAATGCACCTCTGAAGCACAAGGAGGACTGGATGGAAGCAATCCGCGGGCCTCTCCAGGCAATGTGTGCTCTTTCGCTCCCACGCCTGCTGGCACATGGAATGAGTTATGCAAACTGCGAACAGCTGCCTCACTGCTTCTGCTCGTGGTCTGAAGCAACAGTTTGGGTTTCGAATGGCATTGAGTTTGCTGGATCTTTTCATTTTCCTGTTTCTGTTCTAGGTTAGGCCCACGGTAAATAGCCTGGCACTTTACAAGCAATGCTCAGGGATATATCAGCAAGTTGCAACACGTTTTGAGTTCTGCAGCATCAACAGGTGCCCAAGTCTTTGCCAACCAGCAGCACAGCTAACCCCATAGCCACAACTCCTACTGAGAGAGTCCTGCGAGTGTAAAACGATGCAGCACTGCCACTTTACAAGCAATGCTCAGGGATATATCAGCAAGTCGCAACATGTTTTGAGTTTTGCAGCATCAACAGGTGCCCGAGTCTTTGCTAACCAGCAGCACAGCTAACCCCATAGCCACAACTCCTCCTGAGAGTCCTGCGAGTGTAAAACAATGCAACACTGCTTCTCTCCCTCTGGTTTGGTAATAGCTTGTTCATCCACACCTCTCCACATGAGAGGATACAAGCATTTTACAGATACCAAACCCCTGAAATCGCTTTGTGAGGAAGGACCTGCTATTACCCATGCACAGAAAGTAGTTATGCTTGGCTAGCAACAGATGCAGGAACAGAGTCCATGTCACCTGTGTCAACCTTCTGTTCCAAAGGTATGCAATACACATTGGTCATTTCTTTGACAAATTCCAGTTGTGTTGCTTAGACTCTGCCTTCTACTAAAAGAGAGCCTGGAAAAAGCCCCTTTGGTCATTTTTCTACCCCAGTGGCATGACAGCCATTATTTTGAAACACTCCAGTTCCAGAAATGGGTAAATGCCCTGCAATCATTCACGAGGATGCACCCCTCA
>NW_010410926.1:0-396 GCF_000710305.1 Buceros rhinoceros silvestris | reverse complement strand
CGGAGAATGCATCCTGCTGCTTTCCACCCCAGAACTGCTGCTCTGGTTCCCAGAGGAACAAGGAGTCTGGATAAAACAAGAAGCAGATTGCCGTAGTAGTACCATGCAGCTGGAGATTGGACATCCCCGGGAATTTATTCCCTTTCTTTATCACCAGCCTGAAGAGCATGACTCTGCCCTTATGAACTGCACCAATGGTCCAGAGGCACACAAGCAAATTCCAGGGATCAAAGGAGACACCAGCAGGCAGCCCAAATGTAGAAGCTCCCCTCCTGAGCAGCCTCATCTCTGCTGCCTTGAAGCAGGACCAGGCAGAAGCACACTCATAGATAAGCACACAGCAGGCATGCAGCAGCCTCCTGGTACCATCCCCTGCTCTGGATTCCACAGTGCAAA
>NW_010410925.1:67274-72175 GCF_000710305.1 Buceros rhinoceros silvestris | reverse complement strand
CAGGACTCTGCACTTGGTCTTATTAAATTTCTTAGTCCAACATATTTTATGATTAATCTCTTTTAAAAATAACTGATTAAAAATTATGGTATAAAATAGCATAAATCATTGAGCTAGATAAAAATGAGGAAATATTTGGGTGCAGTCTAAAAGAGAAACCTTACCACAGGACAACAGATTGATGGCAATTCTGTTTTGCCACCTGTAGAGGCTTGAAAGGGAGCCCAGCATTTGTACAGTGTAACTTATCTGCTACTTGAAGCACAAAAGACTGTTTTGTCACTTGCTGAACACGTAATTTTGGTCTGAATCCCAAGAGGCATCTTGAGACTTGTGTCTGATGATCTGTAGATAACGTACCCTTCATTGGCAGTATCATATTATCTGTGATTTAAAATGACGTTTCTTCAGAATAATATAACAAACACTTGTATGTGTCTTTATCTTTTTTTCCCCCAAACCACACATATATTTTATTACGGAAATTTAGATTTATGTTATGTAGATATGTATTATTTAACATAAAATAAAAACAAGCTATAAACATTGAAAATTACTACCAAAACTATACTCATTAATGAGATCTTTCAAAGGACTCTCTTTGTTTTGACTCACAAAATAAATGATTAGGCAGTAGACAAAGAGAATTTTCAAAAGTATATGTAAAAATGCATTTTAGTAAACATAAAAGAATGTAAAAAATATTTAAAGAAAATAAGTAGAAAGGGTGGAAGAGGATTAGAAGGTGAGGAAAAAGAAATGCAAAAATGAACTCATCTTGCTCCAGTGCTGCTGTCAATTTACCTTTCTAGAATTCTGTAGAGTATTTTTACAGTTTTTGCTATTAAACTTTTGCATGAAAAGCCAGAGAGCAATGAATTCCCAAGAACATGACATAGCAGTTCTGCGGACTTCAAACAACTGTTGTTGTTGGATCACACAGTTCAGAGAGATCCTTTATCGCTTGATTGACACAAGCTTTTTCAATCTGTACAAATATGGGAAGAATTTTGTATGTACAGAGTTTCAGACATGAAAGCTGATGATGAAATGTTAGTAGTCAGTCTGAGGCCTCTCTGAAAATGTGATCCTGAGAAATTTTACACTTGGAAAAATATGAAGATTCTGATTACCACCCTGGCAATCAACATGTCAGGAAGTGGAAAGCATTGTGACGAGACAAGGGTGAGCGTAGTGAATAGACCCCGGTAACAGGAATTGCATGCTGGCACTGTAGGCAGTCAGGCTGAAGTCAGAGCAATTGGATACCAACATCCATGAGCTCCCTGGTGTCTTCCTGTCCTTAGAGTTTAGAGGATAAGGACGAAAATTCCTTATGAGGCAACATGTCTGTTCCTCCAAGATCTGCATCTAAGTGTGTATAGAATGGTTAAAAGAAAGGCATTTTATTTTTTTTTCTTTTCCTGATTGGCACTTGTGATGTTCTTTCTCCTTTGTTTTTAAAATTTATTTGACTGGAAACAAGTAGTGTGAATGAATTATTGCAGATTAGAACACATAAGCACTCTAATCCTCTCCAATCAATACTACAGACAGCAGACTGGTAACAGTACCTACAGTTTGTTAGTGGTTTATTTTCTTGATCTCTTTGTTTGGGTGGTGACTATCTAGAAGAGATACTACTGAGAATCTTTGTTTCTGCTGTCATTCTCAAACACTTAAAAAAGAAAAAAAGCACATTTATTGCTCTTTGCTCACTTTGCCTTAAATACCATTCACATAAGATTCAGCAGCTGAGCTCCCATTTATTTGAGGAGATTAAGATTTTATTTGCTGAACCATCTTTTGCATGTCAGCAAATGACAGTATTTACAAGGTCCCCAATTTTACTAGTTTTATTATTGTTATTGCAGTAAAATTGATTCTATTAATAATTTTTTAAAAATTGCCTGTAAAATGCAGCATTTAATTTCTTTTACATTGCTTGTTCTTGCAAACCATACCGCCACAGGAAACATGGAATTGCTAAGGGTAAATTGTGTAATAAAACCAGGCAGATCTGACAGGCTAGTGTCAAAGGAAGTTGGGTTTTTTTGCAAGAAAGGTGAAATGCCAAGCTTTCAGTAAAGCTTCATGTCGCATAATGAGGATGGAAGGAGACCATAGCAGTGTAAGTTTGCCTAATAGTTTCAACTTAATATGTGTCTCTCAGTTGCTTTCAAGTTTTTAAGTTGTAAAATTCCAGATTGAAATTGTTTGAGCTTTTTCCCATTGACAGTGGTCCAAAGTGATTTTTAAATTTTTCAGGTCTGTTATTACGAATATGAACAAATTTCCATTGACGCCTATGCAGTCAAAATCATTAGCTGATTGCTGCTTAAACCTTCAAACACTTCATCTGCAGGAAGCGTGGTCCATAACTGTAACATACATGTAGCTCCTGGGGACAGGACACAGAAAAGTGAATGCTGCTGCCTATCTTGTCATTCCTCCTTTGTTCCTGTGAGGTGAAGTTTCATGAAGTAATCTTTAACTAGCAGATTAAGACAGAGTGGGATCTTGATGGTAGACTCAGTCAGTGACTCGTTGTTTTTTTTTCCCTGAAGCCACACCTCATATCTTAGGTTTGCATTTTTGAAGCCCTTCAGCTTTTTTGTAATTATAGTAGAAACACTGTCCTTTTATTAGAGTTTAGGTGCAAAGATTCAGAATTGAATGAAAATTTTTTGTTCTAATGTATTGAATTTTGGAAACTTTATTAGCATTCTCTCTAAAACATGGTACGTTCTTACTCATGGCAGGCCTTTTTGTTCATCCTCACTTTGGCAAAATAGCTTAGGACTCTGTTCCAGCTGTGCTTTACTGTCCTTTCTTTGAAGTCTCAGCTACTGAGGAATTTGCATTTGAAAAGCAGCCACTGCTATGAATATGCCTAACTCTTACTAGTGTTTTCACTGTTTCGTAGGTAAATTGAATCAATTCCATGAAATCCCTATCCCTAGAGATATGATTGGGAGTGGGAGCATCTCTTCATTTGGACTCTCATTTGGACATCTCAGTCATTTGGACTTAGATGGAAATTTCTTAGAAGAGAAAAAAGCTGTGCCATTAGGGTCGCATTGCATCTGCAGGGCTTCAGGGAACACACGGTCAACGTAAAACATCACAGATATTTATTTGTTTCTTTCTTTAAAATTGTAAATACAAAGGATTTTGCTTTTGAAAAGAAACTGCTTTTACGAATACATTTAGTCACTGTTAATAGTGTTTTCATCGTGTCAAAGGTATATTGAATTTCTTCCATTAAAGCTCTATCTCCTGAGACACAGTTTCAGTGGGAGCATCTCTTACTGTCTCTTCCATTGAAATAACAATTGCTTGGAAGGCAAAAAATAGTAGCTGTGTCATTAGAGTCATACCATATTTATAGGGCTTGGAACAACTACAATGTAAATGGAAAATGTCACATGCACTTTTTCTTTCTTCAGCTTGCAGGGGTTTAACTGAAGAACAACTAAAATATGTATATAAATGGCAAACCCATACCCATGCACTGAGGTATGCATGGTACTTCTGGCATGTGGGATCCTTTGAGTGATGCATGTATTTGCGAATGTGATAATGACTGTTTCTGACACTGCCCAGGAGAAAAAAAGGGTTTACAAGCCTCAAAGGTATATCTGAAAGAAGAAAAGATGTCTTGTTACCCATCCACTTGGCTAATGGTGACAAAATGCACGCCTCTCTTCATACTGAGCTAACGACTGCTCAATGACAGTCCCGATTCTATAAATTAATTGAGAATTTACTATAGTTCTGATGTACAAATACACATTTTTTATAATGTCTAATTTCTGTTGTTGCAGGTACTTAGTCAACACAAATTTGTTGCTCTTTTTGATATGTAGTTTTGGACTTCATGGTGAACATGTTATTTATTATGTGAAGCAGGCTGAGAAAAACTGTAATTTGTCTTCTTCACTTACATGGATCTACTTGTTATTTTATTCTCAAGAACAGGTGAAATAGCACTATCAGCAGAGAATCTGACAACAACTTCAGCTGCATGCCCCTTCTCCCTTCTGCTCACATCTCATTAATGATGTTGTTCTAATAGAATAAAAATAATTGATTTGTACATCATCATGGATGAGCCAAAAACCTCCTAAGTGAAAACAAATACTGATAATTTAAACTTTCACTCTTTCTGTGATTTAAATCAGGATCATGATGATCTCTGGCCAATAAAATCTTAGATAGAGACAAGTAAAACAAGTTACTTGACTGGCTGGAATTAGCAATTCCCATGTACTATTGTCTTTTTTAATTTTCCACCTCATTAACATCTGCAAATGAGTATATAAGGGTGAGCCTATAGAATTCATACTCTTTTGTGATTAAATATGTTTGCTGCTAACAATAAGTGGCTCTCCTAGTGCCACTTGCAGTGTTTTGCAGATACACGTGTGTTTGCCCCCCAAATACAACAATGTGGATAATTTACAGAGTTTTGTAATCAATACACATGTCCTGAGTTTTTGGGACAAATCGACTCAATGGAATCTGTCTGAACAGCTCTGAGTTGTAAGCAGTTTCTAACAAGCTACATTTAGTTAAAAAAATCAGTCAACCAGTGAAAGATAGAATTTTCTTACACAAAATAATCACCAAACCTCAAGAGAAGATTCTTGGGCTAAGCACCTCTTTAAGCTTTCTATGAGATATCACACAGGCAGATAGATTTTCAGCAATGTTCTCCCAAAAGATCTAGTTTGAAAATAAATGTGAAACAGTTTTCTTTGCAGTTCCTGCCTGCAACTGGCTCAGTGAGTTTTGTTCATACAGAAATAAAGGTGGGGCATGATCCTGTAATAAATCCAAGTACCAGCTACGTATAGTCTGTATAATGTAACGCCACCATGTATGGACTATATTCCTGC
>NW_010410925.1:63037-67181 GCF_000710305.1 Buceros rhinoceros silvestris | reverse complement strand
CTGTAATCGTTGAATGGATCACACAGAGACATTATTATGGGACTGTAATTTAAACCTTGGATTCCAAACCACCACTACCTATCATATGAACTAATGCAATGTTATGTTCCTGTGGAACTGTAAAAGAGGCATTTCTCAAAGCAGGGCAAATTTATAGACAATTGTTTAAACTGAATTCAGTCTTTTTTAAAATGTGCCTAACTGGACCCTACTGCCATACTCATCCTTGCTAGTTACGTATACTGGTAGTAACAAATGTAGCATTATCTAAATCCTTAGTTTTTATAACACGACTTTCTTTCTCATCCTAAGATCAATAAATTTTGTTTTCTCCAAAAGTTTTTCAATGTCAGAACTGGTTTTCAGTTCTCTTAAAACTGCTGTCAACCACATCTCTCCCAAATCTAAGACTACTGGAAGAGGATTAAACAGCTTGACAAACCAGAAGGAACAACTTGACCTTTATGGTTTTGACTGTTCTTTCTTAATGTCATCACAAAGCAAAAATAAACAGTATCTGACGATGCTCACATATCAAGAAAGACTGGAAAATGGCATTGCTCAGACTTGATATTTTGAGTGGCAGATGAGATAACAAATAATTTTCCCCATTTTTTCTTGTCAATATTTAAATTAAAGCTGATTAAATTAAATAAAATTAAATTGAAGCTGATAAATAAAGTGCATTTTAGTTCCACAAAATATGAATATCGATATGTTTCTCCGGTCTAATTGCTAATATGTTTACAAGAACTGAACTATAATTTGACATGAAAACAGACTTCCCCCCCTATTTTGATACAGTGACCATAGCGTATTATAATGGTGATAAGAATCAGTATCTTGTCAAATATTCTCTTTGTTTTCAAAACATCCATCATTCAGTATTTTGAGGTATCTCTCACTGAAGAGTTGAGCAACCTGCAAACCAGCGTCACCAAATATTTGTGTTAAAGTTAATTGCTGAGACTTATGAATCCCAACTGTTTTAAATTTTAATTCAAACATTAATCAAGTCCACATCAAGTCTGTATAATACGTATATGACGTATGTAAATATAAAAGTTAACTGTGCCTATATTATTCTAATTCTAGTAGCTGCATAAACCTATGTTGTCACTTATTCCTGCTAATTAGCTTGTTCTTTCTATCAGTCTACGGGTTTTCTACAGGGCTTATGACTATACAATTAAATTCTTTCCCTGTCATCTCCCAAGTGTCTTCCAGCAGGTTTTGGAAATTTTATATGCTGTGTTCTGGCTGTAAAGCTTTACTAAATACACTTTGCTATTAGTTAAGCAGCATCTTTAAAGGACTTAAACCATCTTAAAAGCATCTTAAGAGCTAAAACCAAACACTAGAAAAAGTGTGTGGATTTGGTTTGAACTGAGTGTCAGCTGAAGCTGGGGCCATATGCAATTCTTAAAAGTGTTTAAGTACCTAAAAATGAAAATCTCCCGCAAGGAGTATTTAAGTACAGCTAAAAACCCACAACTTCTCTGTCCCGTCTTTTACCTGGTGACACCCTGGATTACCTGCACAACTTGGAAAATTGCATCAACGAGAGGGTCATATTTAGACACATGAACATCTTGGATCAGTAATAGCTACAATAATAGAATTGCAGTTGGTTTATAATTGATTAAACTTGCCTTCAGTCATGGTTTGATAGGAAATTCTTACTTCGGCCCTCTTTTTCTACCAGTAATTTCACGGGGTATAAATACATGAAATAACATGCATATATGGACCATTAGAGTGTTAAGTTTGATACAACTATAACTGAAATTGCTTGAAAGCCTTCAGAAAAGGCTTTACTATCTTTCCATATTGTCCTTTTTTTTTTTTTTAATCTCTACAGCTACAGACCAATTCAGGTTAAAGGGACTATACATGTTGTAACAAGTTGCTTAGAAAAAAAGGTGAAATAAATTTGACGTTGCTGTTTCTGATAGACTGTAAATAAATGTTGTTAATTATCAAGACATTTCTTCTAAGTTGTGTTAAATTACCTCATTTGTCTCCTAGTTTTTCATTGTCATGTAAGATCATAAATGTGTGTCTCAAGAAAAAGATCATATGACATGTTAATTTTTTTGTTCTCTATAAAGTGTTGCTTCTTAAGCATTTCTTTTCTTAAAACTGTGAAAGCTATTTGTTATTTTGAAAAATATTTTTTAAATGTATTTATTTTACAGTCCATTTTCTCTTTTAGTAGGTATGTCTAGCCTCTTCTACCCAAATGGATGAATAAAATATTTTTAGGGATTTTTCATGAAATTTTCTTAAAAGTTAGAAGTTTTAAAAAAGCTTTGCAAAGAGCTAAAATGCCAGTGCTCAGATTTTCACACACAAATTTTTCTGTTGGATTTCCCTGGTGGAGCACTGACTGGCTGATGGAAGTGTGAACTTACATTTTTAAGGACTGACAGGATGCTGTGGTTCCCAAGCTTCTCAATTAATTTTTAAAGATTTACTAGAACCAGGGAGGTGATTATAGAAATGGAGGATAGGGTTATATGCTAGTATTATAGAATTTTCTGCTTGCTGGCTCTTTTATGCATATTTTCTCAAACTCAAAACTTCTTCCTCCACGTAACATTGCAGTTACTGAGTAAAGTGTGGACAGCAGTTATCATCCCAACATTAACACGTCTCCACAGTAACTTGCTGAGGAGACTTCTGGATTATATTTTTAATGCAAAATTAGTCTGTAAGATTTCTGCTGCAGATAGATTATTCTGGTATTAAACTGTACTCTGAGTGTACCTTCCCTTCACTGCTTCCACCAGTCGTGAGCTGGAAGAGAGGTAGTTTTAGATGGCTCATACTCGGGCGAGGGGTGGGGTGGGAGGGGAGGGGAGGGGTGGAAGGGGAAGAAAGCAAGCAAGTTAACGATTAATTGCTCTCAGACTTTCACATGAACAAAACAAAATGTGGAGAGGTTTCTGCCTAGGTCTGGAGTCCTAGCTACTCTTTAGGATGTCACTGGACATCATAGCTGTATGTGGGTACAAGATAGCTGAAACGACCTTCTGAGTTGTGGAACTACTAAGTAGGTAAAACTGTACCATCCTTCCCATTTCCGTTTTTGGGAATAAGTTTACAGAAAGATGTGATAAATGAACTCATAAGCCAAAGAAGAATCAGGGATAAACATAGCTTGCCGAATAAAGGTCCAATACTCAAGCTGCCAAGCAACAATGTTGTGTCTCTTAAAAACATATACAGACATCTTAAATTATATATAGATGTCATTACCTCAAATGCTTATATAATGAAATGTGTTTTCCTCACTTTGAGGAAACAAGAAATAAGTGCTTCTTCACTTTCTAAATCAGGCGCTCAGTCTATACCTAGAGCAACTTTTCTGTGTGCTCTCAGTGTACAAACATATTAAAATTGTAAATGTCAAACTTGATGTGAGGTTTAGGTGGAGAACCTGTCTGCAAATTCCATTTTCAATTTGCCAGCAAGTACTTTACCCTGCTCTGTAGCTTCCACCTTTTCAAGAAGAAGAATAACTTCAGGCGCTTCTCATAGTCATTAATTGTTTGTTTCTAAGTGGGATCTCTTCACTGAGTACATGTTAATGTTTGTGATGTGGGTCACAACTCTGCATTGCTGTTTTCTCTAATTACCATCCTTCAGTGTTTTTTCCCTCAGCTGGAATATTGTGCTCTCCCAGGCACAGCATATGCAGTGGAGATGCCACAAAATCAGAGGAAAAAATAACCTAATTATTTTCATGGTCCAGGAAGGTCCAATTAGCAATTAGAGAAATGTGTTGAAATAAAAATTGTACATTGCTTCTTTTGACTCTGTTTCTAAACTGTTAAGTTCACTGCTCAGATTTATCATGGGATTAACTATCTGCTGATAAGAACACTTTTAACACCAGGGCTTTAATGTTCCTGAACGCAGATGGTTTGAGGTGTTTGAAACTGCATGAATTACTGAACTATCTTACTTACTGATTACTTACTATCATTGCAAGGTTGATAATTGTTCACTGAGCCTTGACTGGAAATATACTTTAATACACGCGGCACCATCGCTGGGTGTGCATTCATCATAAGTGAACATGCACAGTTGCCGTGTCTCAGCAATTGATTGACCTGTAAATATACAAGCGCTGCTCATT
>NW_010410925.1:56056-62919 GCF_000710305.1 Buceros rhinoceros silvestris | reverse complement strand
TCCTGCTCATTGCATGTCCTGGTTTTGCTGTGACAGAATCATACCATGTTCTGCAGGCTGTTAGCAGACCCGAGTCAGCCAGGGCAGCTGACCCAAGTTTACCACAGGTGTATCCCGTACCATAAATCTCATCCTCATATAAAGGGAGATGTTTGCTAGGGAGGCCTTTTGCTCTTTCTTGGGCTTCTCCTGTGGACTGCCTTTCTGTTTGCCAGGACCACGGTATGTTTGCTGGGATGAGTATAACTTTGTATGCTTTATGTTGGCATTGGTATTAGTTTGGCTGTTTCATTAAATCTTTTCCTCTCAACCTCTCTTTTTCTTGATTCACTCTTCTTGGCTGGGAACAGGTCCTTGGATGATAAATCAACTGCCAGAGTTTAGCCCCTGATTTGGGCTAAAGGTAGGCAGTGCACAAAACCGATCACGTTACAGAACCTGCAGAAAGAATGATATAATGACATTGTTTTATTCTGAGGTTTCATAGTTCGTACTGCATTGAAGAGAGTAGGAATGATTGGCGTAGAAGAGGAATGCTTTATTGCAGGATGGCTGACTGCAGTGATGATGCATTTTCCCTGTGAATGTGGGTTGCCCTTCCTTCAGTATGAGCTACACCTGAATTACAAGGTACAGGCTGCAAAAAAAAAAAATTATAAACTGGGATTGCATTTGAGAAGAAAGTGAAAAAAGATGATGCTGAATTTGATTCATAGTCAAATCCACAATTTATATTCCAAGGGTTGATGTGGTTATATAATGGTCTTCATTTGTCATTTATACTATGCACTTTGGAAGATGTCTACACCGATCTTAATCTCTCTCTAGGAAGTTCTAAGGGTAGACATAGAATCCTACTAGCATGCAGCCTGAGCTTGGAAGTCTGCTTGGTAAAATACTATTTATTAAAACCTCTGAAGGAAAACTAAAGCGGTCAACATAAACACACAGGTAATAATTGATTTTAATACTTCTTACTCTGCAGGATTGCAATTATTTTTACTTTTGTCCATACAGATTCTCATTTCTGCAACTGGAAGCTTTGAAGTTCATAGCTGACAGGAACAGATACATGTCTTTTTCAGAAAAGCAGTATGCTATATTCAGTGGTGGTAAGGCAGGCCATAATGAAATATCATAAAACTTGTAGGCTGCATGATATGTGTTGTGGTTTAGATCCAGCTGGCAACCAAGCACCACGCAGCTGTTCTCTCACTCCAGTAGAAGAAAATACAACAAAAGGCTTCATCTCAAGAAGGACAGGGAAGGCTCACACACCGATTATGGTCACAAGCAAAAGACAGATGCAACTTGGGGAAACAAAATCAATTTAATTTAAACAATAAAACCACTGCCAAATCACCAATCTAATCAGAGTAGGACAGTGAGAAAAACAACAGGATCTTAAATAACCTTCCCTCCCTTTTCCCTGAGCCCAGCTTCACTATCTCCTCCCCCCACGTGGGGTAGGGTGGAGGGGGCAGCGGATGCAGCTGGTGTGGCCAGACTCTGTTTGCTCCATGCTGCTTCTGCTGTTTCTTCTTCAAGGGAAACACTCATACAATCATAGAATGCTTTGGGCTGGAAGGGACTTTCAAAGGTCATCTAGTCCAACACCCCTGGCAGTGAGCAGGGACATCTTCAACAAGATCAGGTTGTCCAGAGACCTGTCCAACCTGACCTCGATTATTTCCAGTGATGGGGCATCTACTACCTGTATGGGCATCCTGTGCCAGTGTTTCACCACCCTCATTGTAAAAGATTTTTTCTTTGTATCTGGTCTAAATCTCCACTCTTAGTTTAAAACCATGATCCCTCGTCCTGTCACAACAGGCCCTGCTAAAAACTCTGTCTGCATCTATCTTACAAGCCCCCTTGAAGTGCTCGAAGGCTGCAATAAGGTCTCCCTGGAGCCTTCTCTTTTTCAGGCTAAACCCCCCAGTTCTCTCAGGCTGTCTTTATAGCAGAGGTGTTCCATCCCTCTGACCATTTTTGTGGCCCTCATCTGGACCTGCTTCAACAGGTTCATGTCCTTCTTGTGCTGAGGGCTCCAGAGCTGGATGCAGGACTCCAGGTGGTATCTCAGAGCGGAGCAGATCAGCAGGATCACTTCCCTCAACCTTCTGGCCATGCTGCTTTTGATGCAGGCCAGGATGCGGTTGACTTTCTGGGTTGTGGGCGCACATTGTTGGCTCACGTTCAGCCTTTCATCCACCAGTACCTCCAAGTCTTGTCTCCACAGGGTTGCTGTCAATCCTATCATTCTCCTGTCTGTACTGATATCAAAGATTGCCCTGACCCAGATGCAAGACCTTGCACCTGGCTTTGTTGAACCTCATGAGGTTCACAAGGGCCCACTTCTCCAGCTTCTCCAGGACCCTCTGGATGGCATCCCATCCCTCTGGCATGTCAACGGCATCACTCAGCTTGGTGTCATCTGCAGACTTGCTGAGGGTGCACTTGATCCGTGGTCTATGTCACTGAGAAGATATTAAACAGCACTGGTCCTAATAAGGACCCCTGACGGACCGCACTTGTCACTGATCTCCATCTGGACATCAAGCTATTGACCACTACTCTCTGGATATGACAATCCAACAAATTCATTATCAACCAATAAGTCTGCTCATCAAATCCATATCAGATCTCTCCTCAGTTCTCACTTGTGGCAGGATGGTATCCGTCCCATAAGAAACAGTCCTCCAGCTAGTGTGGGGGCTTTCACTGGCAGCAGTTCTCCCAGTGACAAACCGCCTCAGCGCGGAGTGGTCTCCTGCTCCAGCATGGGCCTCTCCAAGGACTTCAAAAAGACCTCCTCTCCACCGGTGATCTCTGAGCACTGCAAGGGCTCAGCCTGCCATCTCACCATGGACCAAAGGGAAATGGCTGCTCCGGAGTGCCTACCCGACCCCTTACTCACTAATCTGGGTGACAGCATGCTTGTCTCTCCCTCTGTCCTACACTCCTCCAAAACAAAAGAGATCTTCCCAAAGGCTCTTGCCAAACAGGTTTCTCCTTTTAAATGTTTATTGCAGAGGTGCTGATTGGCTCAGCCTTGGTGAGGGACAGGGACAACTTGTAGGAGGGGGGGATTTTTGTGAAGCTTCCTTACAGAGACCGTTTCAGCAGTCCCATTACCGAAACGGAGCCAAAGTAGCCAGCAACCCCCCTGCCATCTCACCATGGACCAAAGGGAAATGGCTGCTCCGGAGTGCCTACCCGACCCCTTACTCACTAATCTGGGTGACAGCATGCTTGTCTCTCCCTCTGTCCTACACTCCTCCAAAACAAAAGAGATCTTCCCAAAGGCTCTTGCCAAACAGGTTTCTCCTTTTAAATGTTTATTGCAGAGGTGCTGATTGGCTCAGCCTTGGTGAGGGACAGGGACAACTTGTAGGAGGGGGGGATTTTTGTGAAGCTTCCTTACAGAGACCGTTTCAGCAGTCCCATTACCGAAACGGAGCCAAAGTAGCCAGCAACCCCACCTCCCACCATCAAAACCATGACAAACACAAAACCAACACACTATGAAAGGCACAGAGGGTAATACCTGTGTTTTCCTCCATGGCATAGACTAGAGAAAAATAGCAAAACCCATGCTTTGCTTACGATCATGTTGCCTTATCCATCTTGTCTAGGCATTTCGTTTTGCATCTCTTTGTCTTGCAGCATGGACCACACATAACATCTTTTTTTCTTAGACTAGAAGATACTTTTTGGTTTTAGATTTCATACTCAATGTATTTATTCTCTAATTTCTCACTCTGAAGCCAAACCAATTCCTGACCATGCTTGGTATGGTGCACCGTACAAACCAGGCAGGAAGAATAATGGCAGGCAAAGGTACTTGCTGTGCATTAGGCCTGAGTGCTTAGAATCCAAGAATGCTGTATTTAAGCAGGAGTGATTGCTAGGGTATTTGAAATGTAGTGTTCTACCTCATTATTATTTAGACGTATTCAGAAAAATATTGTTAGCAGTTTCACCTTCAAAAAATTTCTAAAAAACTGTACGCAACTTGACTTCTGTTGCCTTTTTGCCACCCATTCCTCTCTGCACAGGATACTTTGCAACAAGCATCAGAAGTCTATCAAAGTCTATCAAAGGAGATTGGGCCATATTGCTTCAGAGGACAGAGACAGTTGATAAGATCTAGGCTGGGAAACTGTTTCTATTTTTCCATTCACTGCATATCAAGTAGAAGTTGGATCACATGGAAAAGGTCAGATGGAAAATGAAGAGAAAGAATAGTAATGTAGAAAACGTGAGTTATGAGAATGTGGGTTTATTAATTCTAGAAAGAGACAGTCACACCTCTTTTGTCCAGGGAAAGGAACCAAAGGCCACTCTGGAAAGGAAGGGAATAACTTCAATCACCCCGTAGATAAGACAAAAGTAAGGTGGCAAAGATTTCAGTTAGATAGGATAAAAAATAAGAGTTGGGGGAGTGAAACAACACAGACTGAATGTGGAAATATGGCATTTCTGTCGTTAGTACTTACAAAGAGCAAGCGGAATGAACATCTGTCAGCAACATCAAGGAGCATCAATCCTTCCTTGGGGCAAGAGAATGTTTTTGGTCATGTCTTAAAATTCCCTTCAGTACTAATTTTTCATTGGCTGTATTAAGATATCCCTATTAAGGGAGACTTTCATCCTGAAGGGTATATGCTAGGAAGTCCTGAGTTGTTTCATCTGAGAATTTTTAGATGGGTTTTCTCCAGGAGTAAATGGAAAATGTCACACGGGGAATTTCCAGTCAAATAAATGAACATTGAGAACTACAGGGTTTTACAGATGTGCAGTACGCAAGTCTGTAAAGCAGATTCCTGTAGTTCCATGTCCAATGTCAAAAATCCTATTGACTTAAGTGGTTAGAGATGCAAACCTTAAGCTACTTGGAAGATATAATTTAATCAATTTTAATAAAATTATTCTGCTCTGTGTGTTGAACCAAGCAATAGTTTCTGATCTCTTGAGAGATTACAACCTATAATGCCATTCTCCCTCCCTCCACCATTCTTGGGCATTCATTTTCATTAATATTAATCAAATTTGCCTTTGAGCAAGTTATTTTGCTGTCCAGATTTTGTGAAAGACTTTTCATTCTTGCTGCTTGTCTGCTTTATCACCTTGATGCATCCATTCACAGATGTAGATGCAATATAAAATATTCATTCATCAGTTTGCTGTGAGGTTGAAACACTTACCTCCCAACCCCCTCCTCCCTTCAGTCATTTGGTCTCTCTACTGCTGCCAGCGTAGCTGTTGGAAGGTGGCTCAGGGTGTGCTGTATTTCTTTCAAGTGGGCTGGCAGGGTGCACTGCTTGGTGTCTTGGGGCTCTGAGAGGAGCCTGGGGCAGGTGAAGCTGGTCTGGAAACCATCCTTGGGGATTGCCCCTGTGTGCTGCTGAGTGAGGGGAATTAGGTGTAGAAGGAGGGCCCTGCCTGCGAAGGTGCAGAGAGCAGCTGAGCTTGGCTATGAGCCTGCTTCTCTCTGTTTCAGCCTGACACAGCCCTCTGGATTTGGATGCCTCCTGGCTTTTCCTGGGGAGATGAATGAAGGGTTGCTTGCCCCAGGGACAAAGGGCTGCCCCACTGGAAAGAGGAGTGGGGCTGATGCTGTGCTGCCTGGCAGCAGAGGAACAGACAGGAGCTGGAGAGAGGACAGACCGTGAAGGGAAAGTTGCTGCGAAACAAGCGTGACCTCCTGCCTGGCTGCAGGTAGAGGGAGGGTGCTGCGTGGCATGGCTTCTCCCCAGGCAGGGTGCTGTGGGCTGGCAGGCCACTGTGCTGGAGCCTGCCCTGCAGCAAAGCCCTGATCCCGAGTGGCCTCTCTGGAGGATCCCTGAGGGTGCTCTGGCTGCACCATTCTTCTCAAGCCTTCCTATGTATTGGCAGCCTGTGCATGCACAGCCAGTTCTGACAGCTGCACGGGGTGTCGGGTGCTGTTTAGGTCAAAAGAATCTCAGTTAATTTGCTTGTTTCTTAGAGGTGGGAAATGTGAGCTCTTATAGTGTGAAATGTTCTGGTGATGTCAATAAAACCCAAGTACGTAGTATATGTTCCTAGATGGGCCTTAGTGACAGTAATGGGAGATTGTTTTGTGTGATGGGGAATACTTAGTGAGAGGGACAGGCTCATGGGTGGCGGTGGGGGGGGAATAACTCTTCTAACTGGTTTTTAGGGTTAATCCGTATTTGATCCTAAACTTAAATGAACTAGAGAGCAAAACAGCATAAACTTGACATTTCTAAAGTTCTGAATCTTTGTGAGTAGACAGCTGTAACCCTCCAGGTTTTTTATTTTTTTCTTTATTTATTTTTATATTTGAAAAGTGAGAGACTACGTATTGTTATATCTGGAGTATATCTCAAAGTGTAGCATTCTCATGCCTGTTTTATCTTACTACTCTGTGTACCAGTGCTGCATCTTGCAGCACTGTAGAAAATTTATGTCTCTGTTTCCCAAACCCGATTTCCCACGAAATGTTGTATGTAATAACTCTGTGTTTCACTTCCATTTTTTTCTCCTGTCCCCTCAGATTTAAAACATAGTAGAATCTAGCATCAAAGTTGGGTTAACAGCTGCCTGTGCTCTTAATCAGTGGAATAAACAGAGTTTATTTTATGTTATTGATCATTCAGATAGTTGTTCTAGAGTTCTAAATGTGTTCATCTGTAACTTAAGCTTTTTTTTTTTAATTGGGTGTCCAAGTGAACATTGCTGGGTTTAAATTGTAATTATAGAAATGTTCTTACTTTTGTTGTACTATGACATATATTGCTGCAGAGGTACATGCTGTAAGAATATCTAAATTAATTTCCTTAGTGTTTACAAAGCTAAGAAAGATTTACACTCTT
>NW_010410925.1:48764-55971 GCF_000710305.1 Buceros rhinoceros silvestris | reverse complement strand
TTCATTTGTATGAATTAAAGATAAATTTAGGCATTTAAAAATTCTAGGGAAAATACAGTATTTTAACAAACTACTTAATTGACATTTCAAAACACAATACTGTCTTTACGCATTTTGAGAAAGTCCATGATTAATATTTTGGCAGTCAGCTTAATCTTCAGTGTAGCAAAAAATAACTGTAAAACTTACATCAATTACTGGTTGTACAACAAGCAGTGTCTCCAAGTGTGGGATTGTCTTGTTTTAAACTGACCTGTTTTTCACAAAAAAATCTTTTTGTTGAGTAAAAATGTTCTTAAAATTAATGCTTCGAGCATCTAGTTTGCAAATCCCCGGAGAAATCTAGCTGTCTTGCAGATTGATTCTGGGGAAGACACTTTCTCCTGACCGTCTTTCTCACAGGAAAGGAGGACTGGAAGGGATCTTCCAAGTCCTGAAACAATCACCTGCTGTTGTAAGCAGCTATTAACATCTGGTGCTATTCAGAAGTTCATGTTATTCGATCACACACACATCTTCCCATGGCTTTGCTATTCACATGGTTGAAATCCTCCTCTGTTTCTTTGGCTGCTGTTATTCACTTGCAGATTAAATCTACCCTTCTTGAATCTATTTTTATTTCTTCTCCCTTGTTGCTTGTCCCCTTTCACAGATCTTTATCAACAACAGTCATCCTCTTAGTTTTGTCTTACTGGACAAAGTAATTTAGGAATAGCTAATACTGATGAGTAGTCACTCCTAATCAGATGCTACAAACTCCCTTTCCCAGGTGGTGGATAACTTGACTAGCTACTGCTCTGGCTGTGAATTGGGGATGCATGGGGAGAGAATGCTGCTGCCTGTATTATTCCAGGCTAAGACTGTTTTCTTTATCTGCATTTTCCTGTAGTTCTGCAGCTTCTCCACAGTGTAGTGTCTCTGGCTTTCTCTCTCCTCTGTACCCTTCTTTTTTTTTTTCCAGTGGCCTGCTGATGGCCCCAGCAGCTCTGTTCCACGGCCTTGGATCCCCCCTTGCCTCCTGCCCCACTTGGCTGAGGACAGGTCCTCACGGAGAATGCTGGATGGCTTCTTGGTTTGCAGAGAGGCAGAGGAGACTTTATGGCTGCTGTTTCTGTTTATGACTGAGGGAACAGGGCCAGCCAAACACTTTATTTTATCCAGAGAGTGCAGTAGGACAATGAAGAGGCTTAGTAGAACACATCCAGGTGAAGAGTCATATGTCACAGAGACCTGGTATAACTCAGGGACTTTGTGCAATCCTGTGAATATAGTTCGTCCTTGAAGATTGCAAATTCCTCTATGCTGAGATCTGCCTGACTAATGCCAGCCAGGAGACTGTTGTGCTTGCTGAGGCTGGAACCCTGAGCACAGCTATTTCAAAGCTTCATGTTTGCACTCTTCTAGTCGGAAACCTTTTTGCTCAGTATATCTGTCATCCCTTAAGCTACCCACATGAACTTTATGTGAGCAGTTTGAACAGGAGTAATCTTTTTCTAGTACAACTATCTGTCACAGACACCAGCTCCCCTTTATTGAGTGACTATGTGCACATGCCTCTTAAATCTTTCTATGATCAGAAGAAAATTAATTGTATTTATAGGTCTTGCTGATAGCTGTAAGAGTATTTGAAGCTATTTGTCCCATGGTCTCTTAGTCTAGATAACATGTACCAAGACTGGGAGTCTCAACAATTTTGGTTATGCTCAGCATATGACATTGCCATCTGAAAACTTTTGTTTTGGTGTTGCAACTTCTAAGAACTGTGGCCCAAGTTTTGAAGAAGGTGCTACAGTGGATAGATTAGAAGTGGGATACAGCTGAAAGGTCACTGTTTTCTTGTAGCTGCTTGGTAATATCCTAAAGCTGTCTGCCTCAGATTAGATTAAACTCATGTTTAGCTAATTTCCTCATCAATGTTTGGCTTTTAGAAATTGTATTTGCTTATCGGATTATGTTTTTTATTTGTGGCTATTCCAAAGTGGTTTTGTGCATTGTCATTCCTTTTGGAGATGATTAATCCTCTTTTATAACTTAATGGTGGCTATTCTTACTGTTCATGCAGGCACTGCACAAAAAGCAGAACTAAATTTTAGCTGATAATGTTTATTTTATTTTGAGGGAATGAAAGACACCCCAGCAAGGTATTTGGAAAGGTGTATTTATGTCAGTTGGACAATTAAATGAAAATTAACTGAACAGGTAAAACAAGCTCAATGAAAATCTGAAGGAATCTGGTAACTCCACATTTCTCTCTGCATGAGTATATATAAATTCATGTTGTGCTCCTTAGTTCCAAAGAGTCCAATAGAAGCTAAACAGTAACTCTCAGGGTTGTTGCCAGATACTTCTGGAGTGGAGAAAACAGTCTGATGAGAGCTGAGATTCCATTAGTGGGAAGAGTAAGAGAGCTACCTAATGACCTCAGAAATTTGCAGTGAGTCTTGAGGTGAAAGCATATATTGTGTCCACAAGGGGCTCCTAGCTGTTACAACATGACTGTTATTACTTGCTTAGTAATATTTATTGCTAAACGTTTATGTTTATTACCTAGGAAACTTTAAAGGCAACTTTTAGATGTCATTGCAACTGGAAGGAAAATACAAGCATTTCCAAGATCTAGACTTGATTAATTTTTTTAGTATGTCTCCTTACGTTGTGAGCTATATATTTGTCATGGAGCAGTACAGTGGTGTACGGCCAGTTTAAAACAGATATTACTGGCTAAGAACTGAGTTAAGATGTAATTCTTGGCTCTGTGCAGCACATCCCTATGTGGAAGCAATACTCTTCCTCCATCACCCTCCACTGAACCTTCTGGTGATGCTGTGGCTGTGCAATGCTCTCTGCCTTTCCTCACACTCCACTTTTCCATCTGCTGAGCTTGTTCTAATGTTTCACTCAGAGGTTATTGCTAACTTCAGCACAGTGCCTTAGTCCTTGGTCCAAGTCCTCATGTTTGTTAGTCTTGCTGGTTTATTACCATGGCACTTCCTTCATTTATATTTGTTTGTGAAAGATGTCCTGGTTCCTGTTGAAACTTACAAACTACATTTTCAGTTAAATGGTATGCTGCAGGTCTTGCATGTATATTTTTCCTAAACTAATTTTCTTTTAGGTCCATTGATCTCTTTAATGAAAGTCTAATAATTTTTATGAACCAAAACCCCATTACTCTTTACGGAGGCAGTACTTTAAACCTATCTGTTCTGTTTCTGTACATTTTAATAAAACTTTATTAAATTTCTCTTCTGAAGAAAGACTGTAGGAAATGTTTCCTTCATTAAAACAGTTGAGGTGCTGGGGAAACTTAATGTTGCATTCTTGTTTTCAGAATAATTACGGGTTTTGTTGTGCCTAGTTAATGGGTCTTCTATGAAAGCAATTCAGTGTAAATTATCCCATAGAAGATAACTGCATTCATGTCAAGATTATCTTTACACAGCTGATCAGTGGCTTCTTTCAATGAACAACAATTATTTTCAGTCTTGGATTTATTAAGTTTTTCCTGTTCTAAATGGGTATGATACACATTTTATAACAAGGTATTTTATCTAAATTCTGCTCCTATCAGTGACACTTCACATTGCTACAAGGAGATGCAAATCTACTGCAAATGTGAATCTACTGGAATGTGGTTTTTTTCCTTCTCTTAGTGAACAAGACAATTTTTTTTTAATGGTTTCCTATGCAACATGGGGTATAGTAATCTGTACCGCTATTACATTGTCTGAAAAGGATGAAATTAAACTCCTATTTCATAGGAACGAAAGATTTTTATATGACTTAATTTTGTGAAATCCTGAGTAGCATCTGGAGGGAAGAGAATGATGGGGAATTAAAAACTCTGGGGATTTGCTCAATATGTTAAATCTACTCCAATATCTTGTTTTTCTTTTATGATGACTGCACATGTGTTTGGGCTGCTATTGAGAGTGGGAGAACAAGTTTAACTGAAAGCTACAAGAAGAGGGGGTTTGTGTAGATACAAGCCACTTTTTCCTCTCTCTCCTATTACAGTCACATCTTGTCAGTGTCCTGGCATAAGCAAGAGGGGTTAAAAATTGCCTGCTGCCACCACTCTGGAAAGCCATAATCAAGAGATTTTTACATCCCATTTTGTCTGTGCCTGAATTATTCCTATGTTCCTAACTCTTATCTCAAAATATTGTGAAAGAAGGAAGAAACAATGCTCTGTACAGCAGCAAGGCTGACATTTACCTTATCAGGGGCTTTTGCCTGCTGGCTGATGGTGTCTAGAATTGCTCTTTTTCATTCACAGAGTCCTTTTGAACCTGAAGTTGTAAACTTTTAGTTAGATATAGGTGTCCCTGCCAACCAGGTGCTGTGGATTGCACCCGTTGGATTATATTAGCTCTTTTCAGGAGGAGGGTTTTAAACCCTGCAGGACAAAATAGGGAGTGTTTGATAGGAAAGACTTTCTACTGTTTCTGAAGGCTCTCAGGCTTAGAGACTGTCTGCAGACTGGGCCTCATTCTGGTTAGTTTTGGTTTTAGTGTTTGTTTGGGTTTGTGTCTGGTGGGGCTTTAGTAGAAGGGGAGGGACTGCAGGAGTGGCTCCTGTAAGAAGCTTCTAGAAGCTCCCCCAGCTCCAAATTGGACCCACCTCAGATGTGTTTACATTATTACTCTGGCTTTTAATGATTGAACTTTGTGTTTTATTTGCTACTGGTTTCCTTCTCCAAGAGCTTCTTGGTATAAAATAGACTACAGGTCGTCAAAGGATTTGCATCATAAGCCCTCTGAGCAGTGCGCTCAAGGAGAAAGCGTAGTAGCATGAGGTATCTCCAGCTTATCGTCCACCACCACCCTTGACTCTCTTCTAGCTGTGAACCGGCCATGTTTTCCAGACTGAGAAATGGTCTGAGTTTGTGCCTGGTCTATGCTAAAAGTTCTGCGAGAGGCCTCAAAGTTCATTAGGGGACTGAATTGGTCTGAAACTTTGATTTAGGTTTTTCTAGTCAACGTTTAGATGTACATTTTCACTTCTCTGAGTTGCTTTAACCTAGACAGCATGCTTGTACTTCGTCAAGTTTGACAAGTCTGAGGGGATTTTTAGTGGTTTCATACATGTGATAGTGCACTTCTGTTGTCATCAAACAGCAGAACTCAGACATACGATTTTCTCTTTAGTATTTTCTTATTCAGTTAAAAGTTTCATGCAACAGCAGCCCACTCAAACCTGACCAAATCTGTTAATCAGGTGGAAAACATCAAATACCACTGTGAGAGCTGTAGTGTGCCTCTGAGGTTTGGATCAGAGCTCTGATCCAAATGATGAGATGTGGCATCCAGAGCTGGGGGTGCTGCTTTTGTACCCTGTGGCAACCAGAATCCTGTGGAGGCATGGATTTGTTTTTTATTTTCTGTTGGTAAGTCGATAGGATCTGGGTCTAGGAAAAGCTGCCTCTTTCAAAGGCTCCTGCTGACTTTTGTCTTGTTAGGTTCTTTATTGTTGAGGTGCTCAAGTTTTTCTCCCTACGTGACAAGAATTGTGTGCCCTTTTTGTTCAGCTTTAATTTGCAATAAGAGAAACATTGGACATGGATTTGATATTCTTGTTCCCATACTAATACACAAAGTGAAGTGTTCTTTCCAGTTGCTATATTTGGGAAATTATTTTATTCAGTTCTTGTTTAAAGAAATCCATTTATCCTTTCTTTTTCCTATCACTTGACTCATAGTTACATTTTCACACACTACAAATGCTTGACAATTAGTGTTTAATTAATGAAATCTGAGAAGTTCTGTGGTTTTGGAGCTCTTTTAAACTTGTTCCGCTGCCCAGACCAAAAGCTTATTGAAATGTCTGCACTGAGATAATATTTCAGTAAGTATCAAGAGGCATGGTCCTTGACCCTGTTTTCACTCATCAGTAGCTCTTAATACTGTTCAATATTCCGTATGGATGAGAATAAGCTTGTGAAGTTTTGCAGAGTAGATGGGTTAATGGATCAATATTGACCTTTGCCATTACAACTGAAATTAACGCTTCCTATGAACTGAAATGATGGTAGCAGCTTCAGCACAAATGAAGAGGGTGGGGGAGGTTGCAGGAACACATTTTAATCTAACATTTTATGACATTTTAGATGTTTCTGAAAATGTCACAGAATTGTGAATAAAGATGTATGGAGAATGCTATGAGGACGTGGATAGTTTTAAATCCAATCTGTCGAGCGATTTGTTTTGTTTTTCCTTGACAGCGCAAAACCTCTTAGCAGTGAGTTTAAGCTACCTTCATTAAAAACCAGCTATGAATTCAGCTGTTATTTGTTTTTACTCACTTTATCACTTTCACTGCACATGCTGTGAGGTTCAGATGAAGAAATAATATTTAGTTCAAGAAGATTTCACGAACAGTGGGCAGATGGGGTTAGTAGCATAGTGCTCTTTGCGGGCCACGGCAGTGAAGACGGAACATGCTCATTCCCTGCCAGCATGCATCCTTCAGAAGCCGGTTTCTCCTGCCAGTCAGATAAGCCTTTAAACACCCTTTGGCTACGCTTTCTCATCTTATGTGACCACCTACGTCTAATGTCAAATGTGGCCTGGCACTTCTGATTTAGGATGAGGGAATCTTTCTCTTCATCAGGTAGGAAATGGACTTAATAAAATATGACCTCTTGGGCAACCAGAAAATGGAGGCTTCCAGCATCATCAGAGGCTTCTGAACTTTTTGTTGTTTGCTATTCTGATTTACACTTGTGTCTATACTCTCCATTTTTTTTCCTGTTTGTTTTTTATAGGAGATGGGGGTTGCAGTATGTATGGGAGGGGAAAAAAATCAGTTGCACACACTTTGTATTAATACAGCATGAAAAAGAGAACCAAGAACAAGAAGGGTGGAAAAAAAGGGATGCATGGGTGGAAGGGCTCAAGGTGAGTCAATCCTCCTCAAAATACTTCCTCTGATTTTGCAAAATAATAATAACAAAAAGCTTTTCCACTGTGTACCAAATCCCCAACTCTGCATTCAAATGGGAATGTATGTTTACTGGTGGCTTTAATCCTTGTCCTCTTTTCCCACTATTCTCATGGCGATGTTTTGTTATGATACACAGAAATATGAGAAGATCTACTTTAAGAAATAAAAGGAGACACCAAATAGCTGAAGTTTCCTATAATTTTGGGCAGCTTTCTTTATAAACTCAAGACAATGTTTACAACTAAAGAAGCGGAAAGAGAAT
>NW_010410925.1:48161-48689 GCF_000710305.1 Buceros rhinoceros silvestris | reverse complement strand
GTGAAAGAGAATTAATTCCCACAAGCTATTAATTCCCACACCTTGTCCTGACAAAGCATTAGTGGTAGAAAGAATCAAGTGAAATGGGAAAATGAGAATGAAAAACTTCAAAGGAAATTTAAAAGTAGCCAGGAGGCATTAAGTGGATTGAGAACAGCACAATTTTATCATTGAATGGTGCCAGATTTTGCTATCCTTAATAAATTAGTATTTTAAGTTTGCAAAAAGTTAAAATCTCTCTAAAAACTCTGCCCTACTCCTGATAGGAGAAATACTGCCAGCACCGAGATAATTTTAATTCGTAATTTTAATTTGGGGCAACTTTTTAATTTGTCCACAGATACTTGTATGTGTGGAATCAAAGTAAAGAAAACATGCATTCCAGATCAGACTAGGTACTATTCCCTTTTTAAGAAAAAAAATTCCATGTTGACCAAGGCTGGGAAGGAATAGGATGCTACAGATGCCTGTCTTGATTCTGGCCTTCCTGCCAGCTGGATGGTCACCTCACTGCAGCCTCATGGTGGG
>NW_010410925.1:0-48099 GCF_000710305.1 Buceros rhinoceros silvestris | reverse complement strand
CATTCCTGCCAGCTGGATGGTCAACTCCCTGCAGCATAATGGTGGGAAGAAAGACAAAAGGTGCAGGGAGGATTAATCTTCTTGGACGGGTTCAATTGCAGGATGGTCCCCAATGTATCTGGGAGAAGCAAGTAGTATTGATTTGTTCTGTGGGAATGCTAAACTTGCACTGAACTAAAATATCTCATTAAAGCTCCCCAAGATGCCCCTTGCTGCTATTGTTGTTTTTTTTTTTAAAAGCATTTTCTGTACAACGCTATTCTTTAGATTAAATGCTCTCAAGTGTAACAAGATCAATGCAGCTATCTGGAGACTTACTTTTGGTAAAGAAAAACAATTGTAATACAGCAAATAAAACCTATTATCCAGTGAAAAGCAAAGCAGAATCTTTAATTTTTTCTGAGACATTGAAAACCTATAATGCTAGCTATTTAGGTGCTTCTTCCCTTCTGTGCTGGAGCATGTTCTCAATGTGGCAAATCATCTTGCCCATCAAAGATGCTTTACTTTTTTTTTTTAAACAGTGCTAATTCATATATTTGAAAGTAATTGCAGTTTTAGTGGGACTGTAAACATTATTTTTTGTCACCTTTATTTAAACTAATCTGGATGAGACCCTTCCTTTTTCGTTCTCTTGAATAATTATAGAAGTTATTATATAAATCTTGTAAACTTTATGATGTCTTTAGACTGTTGCAAGTAACAAAAACTACAATAGTTATTGTCTCATTCCCTTTTTAGGTTCCATACGTAGATGTTTATCTGTGTCTCAGTAGATACTGAAGTGTGACTCAGTCTTAGACATTGGTTAATGGTTTGGTCCTAAATTTCTGAAAATGAAAGTTCAGGCTGAGTCTGATCAGACAAGTAATAAGTTCTGGCTGCACTGCTTTTTAGCTGAAGAGCTTAAAGTTCTTTGGAAATGTCTTATTTGTTTTGCAGTATTTTGTAGAGAGCTTTATGAAACTCTTGGCCTGTAAAACCATGTATAGGCAAGTCCTATGTATGGAAGACTATTCAGAAAGGACGCCTTCTCCACTCCTGTACTTTAAGTGGCGGGGGTGATGTTCCCTCTGAGCAGGACCTAACTGACAGAACTGTATTTGGACCAAGTTCAACAGTCATAGGTAGTGCCAAGCAACTTTAATCACTTCAGTTTACCTTTTTGTTCCTCGCTCTGACTGGTATGCAAACATACCTGTGCAAGTGCAATCTGCAAAGTTTGCTTCTCCTTTTGAGTTAAAGTATTAGTAGTGATTCAGCATCCAGAAGAAGGAGAGTTTCGTTCAGAGCTACTACAACGAGGATCTACTGAACTATCACTTCTGGAAAAAAATAAGGAAGATTATGGCTTTGCCATTTGATCTAGTTTCATTCTTCTGTGAATGCGGCAAGGTTCTAGTAGTATAGTCCCTTAAACCATCATTTTTACATGACAGCAGCTACTTGCTTACATTTTTGTCAACCTTCTGACTTTTAAAAGGTGCCTCTTTTGACAGTACATGGAAACAGGGACATGTTTTGGAGGAAGAAGGAAACAAGGCATGCATTTCCACTTTAATTAGGATTTGTAGTGCATTAATGACAACCATGTTGTCAGAAGACTTTACACGCTTATAAGGCTGTCATTATGAGCAGTTGTTATTCCTTATCTTCCTTTTTTTTTCCTCTTATCCATAAAAGAGAAAAGTGAGCCCAAGAGTAATGTGACTTTGTGCACAGCGCAGAGATGTTTTCAGTGGAATGCTGCTAGTGACGTGAGTTGGTAGTGACTGTATAAAGTACTGCCAGACTGTGCGTAGAGAAACCAATGGGGGAAAAAGGCTGTAGGACAATTTCCATGTTGTGATACTTCCATAACTCACATCGTGTGCCTGAGAATATCCTATTCTACATGGGTAATGCCGGACTTGCTAGCTAATCTGCATAAACCACTTCGGAAGGCAGGAGAGATATTTTGGTTCCTGTACTAGATTCTGTCTGAATGACCTGAGTGCAACAGTAGGGCCAACTTTGACTTGTGCCGTAGGTCATGAAGTTAAGATGTGGGTCTTGCAGCCTGCCTTCTCCCAAACAAGGAGGCCAGTTGGAGCTGGTGATTGCTGACAGAATGGTGTGCTTTTGCTGTTCCACAGACTTCCTCCAATGAAAGGGCTCCGTATCTGTAGTGTATACTTGTCACACCTCGGGGGTGGTTGGGGGAAAGCTGTGGGGGGAAATGCTGGTAAGGAAGTAGCTGCCACCAGAATAATTCACTGAGCTTGTAGTTAACTCTTTGGTGCTGTCACTGGCAGAAGAGACTCACTGAGAACAGGCTGTGAAGCATGTTAATCACTTGGTTCCCCCTCACTTAAGGTAATGCTTGTGTATAGGTTTAAACATATGCACACACTTTTCATATATACCTTTTCTGGTCATGGATTGAAGCTCCAGCACCTTGTAAACTGCTCTTACAGGCTTCCCTCTTCTGTACTTGTACAGAGGATTTTACAAGTCTCCTGGGTTAGTTACCATTTCTTTGAAAGAAGATTTATTTAAAGTTAAGATCACTCAGGAAAATTGAAATACACAGGAAAGTGCAACTACATGTTTCAAGTCAGCGTAAGTTTGACTTTGCTCTAAGACTTTTCCTAGCAGGTTATTGAAAAAATAGAATATAAAGAATAAATGATGGCTGTATTTTTTTGTCGGCTTTTTTTTTTAAAGATTTTTTCTGACCCACTTTAAAAGCAGTATATTCTGTGTCTCATACTCTCCTTTAATATTTAGTTGTGACCATCTTATGTGAAGTAGACTTCTTGCGATTCCTAGAACTATTCACTGTGCACTGTTTGTTTTCAAAGTTATTATTAGCTGAACTCTTCACTGTCAAAGTAGGTAAACCAAGCTACTGAATTCTGGTATTACATTTATAAAACCTTTGCACTAGATGGGTAACCTTGAATCATTGAGTACATGACTTCTGAACTGCTCAAAGAAAGTTTTACTTTCTTAGTGTCGTTTGTTCTCTGTTTTCTCCGATTTAAGCATATAAAGACTAATATTTGTAGACCTTTGAATGGTCAATATATAGTGATAAAATTAACAGTATGTAGAAGTAGTAAAATGACGCAGCTGATGTCATAAACAGTCTACCTTCATAATAGCAAACCCAAGACCCTTCTAGGAAAGAGGGTTTGGATGCTGCTGCTTTAGGCATGCTTTCGGTACAAGCAGTGTGGGTTCTTCTGTCTGTGTTCTGAGTTTCTCTCATCTGCCTTTTATAGAAAGCAAAGGTCTGACCCATCAAATACAGATTAATGCGCCCTTTACACTTTTCAGACACACGTGAAAGAATGAGAAGTGCCATATTTGATCTTAGATTTTGCTGGGTTTTGTTGTTTAAATATTGAAAATAATTCCAAGTTAAAATAAACTTACATAAATGAAAGACCACAAAGAAAAAGTGAATGGATTTAATTGGTTTGTTTTAATTCCTGAAAATAAGTTAATTACTTACAAACCATGGATATATTTACAGCAGTTCATAGATTGATAGTACCTCCCCTAGTAAAATAGTGACTATAATTGGAGTATTAAATTTTAAGAAATCTTCTTTTTCACCCTGTTCTGCACCTTCTGATAAAATTCTCTGAAAAGTACCACGTGGCTGGAGGGCTTATTCTGTAACCTAACTGACCAAGATCTGACAAAGGCACAATTCTCTAACTCTTGGCTGTGTACATTAGAATTTAGACCTGTTTATCGGATTTGCCTGAAAAGGTTTTGGTAGCAGGGGGCTACAGAGGTGGCTTCTGTGAGAAACTGCTAGAAGCTTCCCCTGTGTCCACTAGAGCTAATGCCAACCACCTCCAACATAGACCTGCTGCTGACCAAGCATTGGTTACCAGCAATTGTGGTAGCAGCTCTGAGATAACATGTTTAAGAAGTGGAAGAAAAAAAACCAAACCCACAAACCTGCATAACTGCAGCTAGCGAGAGGAGTGAGAATATGTGAAACAACTCTGCAGACACCAAGGTCAGTGAAGAAGGAGGGAGAGGAGGTGCTTCAGGTACCGGAGCAGGAATTCCCCTCCAGCCTGTGGTGAAGACCATGGTGAAGCAGGCTGTCCTCATGCAGCCCATAGAGGTTAATGCTGAAGCAGATATCAACCTGCAGCCTGTGGAGGACCCCACACTGGAGGAGATGGTCATCTGAAGGGGACTGTGACCCTGTGGGAAGCCTGTACTGGAGCAGGCTCCTCGCAAGACCTGAGGACCCATGGAGAGAGGACCCCATGCTGGAGCAGGTTTCCTGCCAGAACTTGAGATCGTGGGAGATCCACACTGGAGAAAGTTGTGAACACCTACAGCCCCATGGGAAGGATTCATATTGAATAAGTTTGTGGAGAGCTGCCTCCCATGGGAGGGACCCCACAGTGGAGCAGGGGAAGAGTGTGAGTAGTTCTGACCCTGAGGAGGAAGGAGTGGCGGGGACAATCTGTGATGAATTGGCTGCAACCCCCATTCCCTGTCCCCCCATAACTCTGATGGGGAGAAGGTAGAGAAAATTGTGAATGAAATTAAGCTTAGGAAGAAGGGAGAGGTAGGGGGATTTAGTTTTATTTTTCATTATTTTAGTCTGATTTGATAATAGATTAATTTTCCCCAAGTTGAGCCTATTTTGCCTGCGACAGTAATTGGTGAATGATCTCTCCCTATCCTTATCTCAACCTCTGAGCCTCCTATTATATTTTCCCTCCTCTACCCAGCTGAGACATAGCTGAGTGATAGAGCGGCTTTTGTGGGCACCTGGTGTCCAGCCAGGGTCAACCCACCTCAAGCTGCAAGGACTCGAAGATACAGCATTGAAATATTATTTGTTAATGTGTTCTAACAGGCCGATCTAAGTACCTTTACAACCTGAGTAAGATGACTTGGTTGAATGTTTAGAGGAAAACATTCAAAATGCTAAACATTCTGTTGAATGTTTAAAAGAAAAATGCATTGCCTCCTCCCCTGCCTGCAGCTATGCAGGAGTTTGCTGCTTATTTTCCTTTGCTAGCTATGCATGTAGCCTTTAATGTGAATGAAAATAATGAGAACACTCACTACAAAAAAAATAGCTTAATTAGTTTGTATATAATTTAGAAAGGCTAAAAACCCTCTCATTTTAAAAATTGTGCTGAGATCCACATGCAAGTAGCAATTCTTAATTTTCATGCAGAATTCTCTATAAGGTTGTTAAAAAATCACATATTTGTAGACAAATGCTTTTTCTGTTTTTCATGAGAGATAAAAGAAATATTGAAAATACTGAGCTGAATGTGATGTCTTATTTAGGAAATGTATATTGACCTGTTGCCATTGCCAAGGTCTGCTCTGGTGAAAATGTGACCTTGTTTTGGAGCTGCAAGCTATTTATGCTAGGCTCAATGTGCCTTTTGAGAGTGTAGACAGCAGTTCTCTTTTGTTTAAAATAAGCATGCCCAGCTTGATTTACGGAGAAAATGGCTTGCTTTAAAATTGATAATGCCCAGACTTATGCCTGAAGACTCTAAAACCAAGAAAATATTTAGCTGTGTCTCACAGTGTAATTTATTGGTGTTTAGACACATCTTTAAATACTTCTCAGTCAGGGCCTCAATTATTTTTCAAGCTTGTGGTTTTTTTATTTTTTTTAAAGTAGGTTTCAGAAATATATTCTTGGTTGAAAAGGATAGTAATAGCGCACACCATGACAAAAACAGATTTTAGCTCTGGTTTTGAGATGCTTTCACTAGTTACAGTCTCTCTCTGCATGGAGCCAAAATTCTGCAGTGCAGATGTTTGCCCAATCTGTTGCTCACGTCTTTTTTTCAGATACTGCTTTCCAGGACACAGCCCCCTAATCTGAATTCCTTTACCAAATGTCTGACCTTGTGTTTGCCTTTGAATATCTTTGACTTGGCAGCTGAGCCGGTTTGCTTTAAGGCTTTCCTACCCCTCCCAATATTTAGTACAACTCCAATGGCTCAGTCATCTATGCATTTTATCCGTAGTGACTTTCCTATTTATAATAACAATCATTGAAGGTGGAACACCTGTGCAGATCAATCTAGCTAGATTTGGGTTTTAAATGGAGGAAAAAGCTTATCTTCTGACTATAGTAATGTCTCCGTGAACTCTGCTCTCACCCGGTGGTGGCAGAAAGGGATAAAAGTCCCATTTATGTGCAATAGAAATAGTTTAATTTATCCCTGAGAACACAATTCCTTGTCTCCTGCTGTAGTCCAGCAAAATCGCAGCAGAAGAGTCGAAGGACACTCCCTGAATATTTACCAAGGGTTATCTGTACCTGGGAGATATCAGACGTGTACTTTCTTATAGGGTCATGGACTTGATAGTTGCTTTTCTGGGGTTTGCAATGCAAGGGAATGAGATCCTGTAAATAATGTCAGGGCTGAAAGGTTCCGTAACTACTAAGTAACCCTAACTGCTTCAGTGCCTTAAGGATGTAAAGAACGTGTCCGATAAAAGTTAGCCCACTGTGACCCCTTAGTTTCACTAAGGGGATTTTCTCACTTTCTGCTGGAATGTTTTTTGCCTAATAAAATGTCTCTGGACAACAGGGTTTACTCTGTAAGGGGGTATGCTACAGGCACTGAAATATGGAATGCTTGTTTTATTATTGATTTTCTTCTGTGAGGAAAGAGGGGAAACGTGGTTATTTTTTTCGTTGCGAGACTAATTCTTTGTGACCCAATGAATAATCTTTTGCATTTTCTTCCCTCCTTTCTTTATGCTACGAAAAATTTCCAAAATAATAAAAACCTTGGTGGGTGTAAGCAACATACCATCTTCATTTCCGTAGGAAATACTCAGAGTTGTTAGGAATTCTAGGCCATAATTAAAGTCACTAGAGAGTTCTAATAGGTGTGAGACATCCATTGTCTTGTCTCAGGATAGTGTGTTTTAAAAACTGAATTGAGCTGCTCTTGGAGAGGCTGAGCCTCCAGACAGGGGTGAGGACTGCAAGAAGTGATTTACAGATCTACAAAATATTTGTGCATAGCCAAATGCAATTATCAAGATGGTTCATGTTACTCTTAAATCTGCTAGCATTTTGATGTGTTTCTACAGATACTTGTGTGAAAAGTAGATAAACACAGTAAGTCTGTAAGTTTGGGTTGTATTTGTTCTGTAATTCCTAAGTTGGTTTTTTGGGTTTTTTTTAAGATAATGGGACATTCTTGCACTATAACCTGTTAGGGAAGGATGGAAGGGATGGAATCCACCTGTCTCAAAGTGGCAAGGGAATCTTGCCAACTTGGTGAGTTGGGCTTTAAACTGAAGGACTTGGGGGAGGCAGTGTTGAAGATGGCAATGCTTGTGCCGTCCCATCCAACTGGGGAATAAGCCAGGCCAACCAGACCAGTGACAAATGTTCCTTAGCTGTCTTCCAGGATGAAAGCTGGAAGGCCAACCACCTCAAGAGTATGTACAGCTATGGTGGATTCTCTTGCACCCTGCCAGGGAAACCTTGCTCGATTAAGTCTCTGAAATGCCTGTACACCAACACATGCAACATGGAGAATAAACAGGAAGAATTAGAGGCCTGTGTGTGGTCACAGAGCCATGATCTCATTGCAGTTATAGAGACATGGTGAGATAGCTTGTGACTGTAATGCTGTCATAGATGGCTACATGCTTTTTGGGAAAGACAGACCATCAAGGTGAGGTGGTGGAGTTGCTCTTTATGTGAGAGAGCAACTGGAACATATCAGTCTCTGCTTAGGTTGGGATGAAGAACAAGTTAAGAGCTTATGGATAAGAATTAAGGGGCAGGCTAACTTGGGTGACGCTATTGGGGCTATTTAATACAGGCCACCTGATCAGCAAGAGAAGGTCTGTGAGGCCTTTTACAGACTGCTGAAAGTAGCATCAGGCAACACAGATAAACACACACAGCCCAGGAGGTTCCTGCAGTGCATTGATGACAGAGCTGGTGGGGGAGCCAACGAGGAGATGTGTGCTGCTGGACCTTGTACTAACAAAGAAAGAAGATCTGTCTGGGGATGTGAAGGTTGGGGGCAATGACCATGAGATGGTAGAGTTCAGGATCCTACATGGAAGAGGCCGGCCAGTAAGTAGGATTAGAACTCTGGACTTCAGGACAGCTAACTTTGACCTCTTCAAAGATCTCCCATAGGTTAGGACTCTAGAAAGTAGGGGTGCCAAGAGAGCTGGTAAATATTCAAGCACCACTTCCTCCAAGCTCAAGATTGGTGAATCCCTATGGGTAAAAAATCAAGCATAAGAGACAGAAGACCTTCATGGATTAGCAAGGAGCTTCTGGAAAACTCTTTTGAAAGAAGGAAATTTACAGTATGTGGGAAAAGGAAATGGCCACTTGGGAGGAATATAGGAATGTTGCCAGCGTATGCAGGAGTGCAATGAGGAAGGCTAAGGCCTACTTAGAATTAAATCTGGCAAGGGATGTAAAAGACAACAAGGGCTCCTTCAAGTAAATCAGTAGCAGAAGGAAGACTGGTGAGCCCACTGCTGAATGAAGTGGGTGCCCTGATGACTAAGGATTCAGAGAAGATGAAGTTACTGAATGCCTTCTTTGCTTCAGTCTCCACTTCTAATGCTGGATCTCAGGAATCCCAGTCCCTGGAGGTAAAAGAGAAAGCCTGGAGAATGGAACACTTTCCCTTTGTTGAGAAAGATCAGATTAGAGATCATTTAGGCAAATTGGATGCCCACAAATCTGTGGGCCTTGATGGGATGCACCCATGAGTGCTGAAGGAGCTGGCAAATATTATTGCTAAGACGCTCTCCATCATCTTTGAAACAGCATGGAGATCAGGAGAGATGCCTGAGGATGCAGGAAAGCCAGTCTTCAAAAAGGGCATGAAGGAGAACCCAGGAAACTACAGGCCAGTCAACCTCACCTCCATCCCTTGGAAGTTAATGGAACAGCTCATTCTGGATGTTAGCTCTAAGCATGTGGAAGAAAAGAGGGTTATTGGGAGTGGCCAACACAGATTCGCCAGGGGGTAATCATGCCTGACCAGTCTGATAGCCTTCTATAATTGTGTGAGTGTCTGGGCAGACAAGTGAAGAGCAGTGGATGTTGTCTACCTTGATTTCAGCAAGGCTTTGGGCACTGTGGATGTTGTCTACCTCAACTTCAGCAGGGCTTTTGACACTGTCTCCTATAAATTCCTTGTAAGGAAGCTCTGAAAGCGTGGGTTAGATGAGTGGACAGTGGAGGTGGATTGAGATCTGGCTGAATGACAGAGCTCAGAGGGCTGTGATCAGAGTCTAGTTGGAAGCCTGTGTTCACCAGGGGTCAGGACTGGGTCCAGTCTTGTTCAGCATATTCATCAGCGACCTGGAAGAAGGGACAGAGTGTACCCTCAGGAATTGTGCTGATGATACAGAACTGGGAGGAGTGGCTGACATACCATCAGACTGTGCTGCCATTCAGCGAGACCTGGACAGGAGGGAGAGTTGGGCAGAGGAACCTAATGAAGTTCAACAAGGGCAAGTGCAGGGTCCTGCACCTGGGGAGGTGATCTGCTGGAAAGTAGGTCTGCAGAGAAGGACCTAGGAAGTCCTAGGGTACGATATGTTGACCATGAGCAAGCAATGTGCCCTTGCGGCCAAGAATGCCAATGCTACCCTGGGGTACATTAAGAAGAGTATGACCAGCAGGTTGAGAAAGGTTTTCCTCCTCTATTCTGCCCTAGTGAGACCGCATCTTGAGTATTGCGTCCTGTTCTGGGCTCCCCAGTTTCAGAGAGACAGTGAATTACTGGAGAGAGTCCAACAAATGGCTACAAAGATGATTAGGGGACAGGAGCTTCTCTCTGACAAGGAAAGGGTTTGTTTAGCCTGGAGGAGACTGATAGGGGATCTTGTCAATGCTTGTAAATATCTAAAGGGTGGGTGTCAAGAAGATGGGGCCAGATTCTTTTCAGTGTTTACCCAGCAACAGGACAAAGGGCAACGGGCACAAACTGGAACACAGGGAGTTCCACCTAAACATAAGAAAAAACTACTTTGAGGGTGACAGAGCCGTGGAACAGGCTGCCCAGGGAGGTTGTGGAGTCTCCTTCTCTGGAGACTTTCAAAACAGGCATGGATATGTTCCTGTGCAACCTGATCTAGGTGAACCTGCTCTAGCAGGGTAATGGAACTAGATGATCCCCAGAAGTCCCTTCCAGCTCCTACCATTCTGCAACTCTGTGAAGCCTGTTCCTTTATTGCACTTTGAAGCTTGTCTGTCCCCATACGCTTAAAAGATTGCCCTTTCTCTGCATTTTTTGTCTGCGTTTGTAACTGGAAATGCTAATTAACATTCTTATTTGTGGATTTTGGAAAATATGACTTTAAATCTATTTTTGCCTGGATGTCACAAATCCTTTTAGCCTTACATCTTATATTGATGTGAGAGTGGAATACGACCTTCTGTGTGGTGGGTTTTTTTCTTCTTCTGATAGCTAGAGCAGTATTTGTTTAGAGGGACATATTAGAAATAACTGTTACTGAAATGGCTTGGTGAGCAGACAGTGGCTGAGTAGGTCAAGGTGACAATATAAAAATGTGCAGTGCAAAAACTGCTTGCAAACAAAAAATTCCCTCTATTTTGAGAGTACAACCACATGACATCCCTGTATGGTGTTTTTTATTTCAAAATAAAAATGTTGGAGAATTCTTTACATTATACTGTGCATCCCAGAGATAAGCTCTTACCTTTCAAAAGACCAACAGTTACTTCACTGTGGCTAGAGGCAATAGATTTATTCCTGGTTCTGAATTTGTGAAGATAACTGCTGTATAATGATCATCTTTTAATGATAGCTACTCTCTGGTTGTAAGAAACTTGGCATGCCGACATTTAATGATGGAATAACTCTACTCCTTTGATGTCTCTCTAATTATCTATGGGCAGATAATGATTCCTTCAAATGGTTTTGCTGTTCATTTTCTCTTAAAGCCTTTTCTTCACCATAGGCATAGTAAGCTTGCCTCTGTTGTTGCCGTATCTCTGAGCAAAACCCCTAGTACAAAAGATTATTGTATTGCATTTCTGTTGTGTTACTGCTTAGCCCACTAACTGGTTCACAGACTTTGGAGACTGATACACATTATAGTGGCTAAAGCATTGCCATGTCAGTGTAGATCATGTTTGGAGGCTTTGTATTCTTACAATTATAACAGAAAATTGTGCCTTGGCACCATAGCCTATTGCTCCCTTCTTGTTTAGGGACTCATGTAGTTCCTTTCTTCACAGCTGGGGTCTTCCACCCACCTCCCCTTTTCTCTCTTGGCAAGGTTTCCTTGTCTTCTCCATATCAGTTAATATACCTTTGATTTCTTTCTGTCACACAATATGATACCATGCATGCAGATTGTTCTAGCTGAAATGATTACAACTATTTCTCGTGCTGGTGATATATTGTTCCTGCTTGGCTGCATACAAATTTGCAATATGACAAAACTAAAAAATCATTTCTGTTTGAAATCTGCTAGCCTAAATACAAATTAAGAATTTTGTGGGCTACTAAAATTTCGAGATTTTCAGATGTTTTGTAAATTGCCTCTTTTTTAGCAAAAAGACACTTGGAGAAGGAAAATGAACACATTCTGTCTATCTATTTGATATGACTCTATCATGTTAACATCTGGGAACAGCTGTCATGGGTCAGGGTCCCATTGCTCTACTATTGTGCTAGTGCAAAACAGAAAGAAGTAGAAATGTGTAAAAGAGGATTTCTTTGTAGGCAGCTTCTCGGAAAACAGCATACAGTAGGTTGAGTCCAAAAGCACTGTTGCCTTAAGTGACGAGGTATACATCTATTTTCTTTCTTTCACTGAATTCCTTGTGTTTAAACCTAATAGTGAGACACTGACTTTGCCATTTGATGTTGTGAACTGATAGATTGGAGCACTAATCCCCAAAAGTGTTCTTCCTCAAGCCACCAAACTTCCACTGTACTGGACATGTGGTAGTGCCAAGAGAAGGTCGTGGCTCTTTAACTGTTTGATAGGAACTATTGGCATAGTGGGATGTTGCATGTCTGCTAGTGTCTTGACATGGAGTGAATTGGAGAGCAGTCAGTGAAATTAGAAGGTTAATCTGTGACACACTTCTGGCAATGTCGAGTGTACCTTTAATTTATGTTCCTGAGCAGAACTGTAGAAGATTAATAATAATAGATGAGAAATTTTAAAAGATTAGTTTTTCTTTCATTGTGTCAGAGTCCAGCCTGTTTTCATTAAGCAATCTGCAATTGCTTTTAGCTCCGTTAAGACGTTAAATCTCGGGTAGTGGAAAGGTTTTTGTCTTCTGAAAGACAAATGTACTATATGGCAGAATGGCTTCATCTGAGCATCATGTTTATAAGATTAATGGCAAAACATAAAACAAGTTATATGACATGGGCAGAATTGATCTCCCAGGCAGAGAAAAATGGTTGTATGAATATAAGACAAAGTATAGGACAACACTAGGCAGTTGTGTTAGGTGAAATAATACTAAATAGTAATTTAGTATCACGGGAATCTTAAGCAGGTAAAGGCTACAGAAATTCTGGCTTGTCTGTGACAAGTGTTACTGAGTATGCATCCTTTGTTAATAACAAAATATGATCTAGATAGATGTCTAGATTTCTTTGGATTTTTGAAAAGTTAATGGTCTGGAAAGAGCTGGACAATAATTTCTTGCTAATTATCAAGGCTAATGACAGGGAATATGGAATATACAGAGGTGGCTGAAAGTGAGCTCAGTTTTCCAAGCATCTCTAAGGAAGAGATAATATAAACTGAATGATAGGATAAAAGTCAGAAAAGGGAAGGGCTGAGACTGAGTAAATAGGGCAGAAGAAAAAAATTGGGGGTGGGGGAGGAAAGTGAGGTATGGGATAATTTATTAAACCACTGCCTGTTTCTTGTTCCTCCTGCCTCTCTTAAATTTTTGTTTAGTTGGTTTTAGGGGTTTTTGTTGTGGGGTTTTTTTGTTTGTTTGGTTTTTATTGGCTTACCTTCACAAAGCTATTGCATTTCATTCCATATCAAAAATTCAAGCTGAGCTTTAACAGATGTCTCCAAAACATTTTGCTGCATTAACTATACCAACTGAAGCCTATTATGTGATTGATGATCTCTCTCATTCTGAGGTCAAATGTAGATATAAATTCTTCTGGATCTTTAAGATTTTTCACCATTTAGACCAGTGACTAAAGCCATGCAGTCGATCTATTTTCTCCAGGAATAGAAAATACCACAACTACTTAAGGGTCAAGGCAGGGGATAAGGGAGGCCTAAATGCACCACTTATGGCCAAGGCCAGAAGACAGACTCAGCTAGGGGAAACCAAATCCATTTAATTCCAAACAACAAAACCACAACCAAGTCACCAATGAAATTAAAGTAAGACAGAAAAGTGAACAACCACATTTTAAATACACCTTCCCCCAACTCCTCCCTTTTTCCCCAGACCTGGCTTTGCTTCCTCACCCCCATGCCCCCCGACTTGGTGCAAGAGGCAGGGAAACAGAGGATGGGGGGTGCAGCCATTTTTAACCCTCTGCATGAAGTTCCAGCTGCTTGCTCCATGGCACACATGCCCCACAGGTGCCTTTTGGCCCTATGCCATCCCCTGCAGAGGAGACAGCCTGGCATGGACACTGGCATGAACATGGTCAACACAGGGTCTGCTGCCAGGGTCGATTCTCCCAGCACTTGCCACAGACTGGGGGAAGAAACCCGCTGTACCAGTGGGTATTTCTATTCTGCAAATTTCTCCTGGCTACCTCAGTGACCATGAGGTTGCTCTCCTTTGTCTGTCTTAGACCCTCCAAAACAAACTAGTGCAGTGGAAACGAAAAATGTTTCTCCTCTTAAAAAGGCTTATTTGCAGAGGTGCAGATTGGCAAATTTCTCCTGGCTACCTCAGTGACCATGAGGTTGCTCTCCTTTGTCTGTCTTAGACCCTCCAAAACAAACTAGTGCAGTGGAAACGAAAAATGTTTCTCCTCTTAAAAAGGCTTATTCGCAGAGGTGCAGATTGGCAGTCTGGGCCAGAGTTGGGGGCAAAATTGGAGCCATGGGGGGTCTCTTTTTGTAAAGCTTCTTTACAAAAGATGCTTTATGGTCCACGCTGGTAGCCCCATCTCCCACTACCGAAAGCAGCACCAAACAAAGGTGCCAGCCTCCTACCCCTACTGTCGAAACCACGCCAAATCCTGCACCACAACAGTTGATGCCAACAGTATAAATTTTTGTTTTACTTATCTCTGTTCTTGTGTAATTATTTTACAGAATATGAAGGAAAATGCGGAATACAAAGTAGGGTTTTGGGGTTTTTTTTTTTGGCTGTTTTTTTTTTGTTTTTAATGAGCTACGTCTAACTACGTTTTCCTGTAACTAACTCCATTCAGATCTGGAAACTTTAAAGTTTATCCCTAATTTTACTGCACATTTCCCAGTGGCAGAGAATTTTATCAACACTATATGAATTGGATTATCACTAGAGTGTACTAGGGTGTTTAAATGGTGGTGTGGAAGGACCGCTTTACAGAATATCCTCCAATTAGTACTGTTCCTTAAAAAAGAATGTTGAAAAATGAACCAAGATGATAAATCAACAAGCAATTCTCGGAGCGGTAATGACACTTGTACTTTTCAGCTTTATAGAATATGAACCAGTAGCCTGCAGGCAAATAATCTCCAGGTAGGCGCCCCACCAATCACATGGCCTAAACAGGCTGCCAATATCCACTCAGTACAAAATGTGTTTTTCTGGCAAAGGTTCTATTGCTTTTTTCCTTATTCATGTAGCTCCCATTAATGTCAAAGGGAACTATGTGTTTGTGAAAAGAGAATGGATCCCCTGAGGGTGTCAAGTATTGTAAAGTAATGTTCCTGTTACATTTTATGCACTGCTTATTTTTATGAGTTGTTGTAATTGTTTAGTGTGTATGATTGCTTCAGGGCGTGCTGTCAGGTGTAGACTCACTGCATAAAAAGGGCTCATGAATGAAATATTGAGAATACAGGAAAACAACCTCATACTTCTAATGTCAGCAAAGCAAATATATAATATTTGGGGTAGGAACTTACCTAAGGAAAAGCAGATCCTAAGAACTGCTTGAGAACTGTGAAAATGCATGGTCCTAACTGACCAATTCATGCCTATAGTTACTGACATTTCAGTAATTCATTAAGGACTGAATCAGTTCCTACCAGTTCTGAAACAAGTGGTCTGCTGGGAGAAGAGCTTCTAAAAGCAGCACTGATTAAATCTGAGAGACCAGATTAGTGGTCATATTCCTGACTTATAGATCAAATATGTTTACAATGTAAACAATTTCTTTGTTCTTGTTTTTGAGGAAACCTTTTAACATGAACTTGGAAGTGCTGTTACCTGAGCTAAAAGAATTGTTCCAAAGTAATTGTGAACCTTTTGTAAATAGTGAAAATCAGATATTACTTGGCAATGTCCAAACGTCTTTTTTTTTGAGTTGTAATAATTGGACTTTTCTTGATACAAGCAATATGTGTTACTGCTGCTACTATTTGAAAGCTGATGGATAGATTTCTTTGATGCCATTGGCTGAGTAGAGGCACTGGAAACAGTGAAAAGACAACTTGATTAAGAGTTTTTCTGAATGTGAATTAAGGATGGATAAAGATGACAACTCCTAATTTTTGTAAAAAAAGTTTTCTTTAAACCTAGAAATTTTTTTTTGGTGTTACATGAAATTCTTAATTGAGAGAATTTTCACCAGGGTGGAAGGATATTTTAAGCTACACAGGGTAGAGTTCCCTGCTTCCTGGAACTTCAGAGCTTTGCTATATTTCTGTTGACCATCAAGTTGAAAAGCTGTTACCAAGACTAAAATCTTCTTCCAACATTATGTTCCACAGAATTACAGCAATGGTTATAGTTGTTCTCTGCACAAGAATTTTTGTTGAGGTGAAGAAGAATAATTGCTTTGTCTCCTGTGCTTCTGCTTGATAGTATTTATCTTTGGTGCAAACCCGCTGATTTGGAATTTTGTCCACTCAAGTGACTGGTTCTACAGGGTAAATAATGCATTAGTAGAAAAGCTGTAAATAATAAAAGTGATTTTTTTTTTAAATTAGCATACCATTTTCTATCCAGTCCTCGGCCATGGGAATTAACTTAGCATCACCATAACTATTTGGGCTCAAGTGAGGAATAATGAATTAAATCTGTAGACAAGTTCAATCTGTGGATCAGATTTGTAGTTCGTGATCGATGTTGATTATCACCGGAACATGGTAACAACCTGTTTGTTGCATGCTCACTTTTACACCCAGCTGTTAACTCTTTTCTGTGGTATAAACTGTGTTATAGGTCCAAATAATATTCAACCCTCTGATATACACCTGAAGCAGCTTTTTTGGAACTTTTTTCTACATTGGGAAAGGATAAACTGTACTGTGACAATTTTTGTCTACTTCTGATACATTATTGACAAAAGTCAGTACTGGATACTTCAATACTGCTGTTTTTAGTATAAAAAAAAATCTTCTTTTTCCCCAGAAAATACTGTATTTCCCTTTTGCTTTCAAGGTGATCTCTGATACTGTAACTAGGTTACCAAATTGGCACAATAGGCAAGACATCTGGCTGGCCAAGCCTGTGTATTTGGCAAGACTGTGCTGCAGGTGAAGGAATAAAATAATACTTTGTTTTCCAGAACAATTTTCTGTGGCTGATTTAATGTCCTTGAGCTTCTTGCAAACAGCAGCTATTTTTCTTCTCATTGCAGAGCTGAAGACTAGAATTGCATTAACTTACTTATCACTAACTTTCTTCTATAGAAATTGATTCTATCAGAAGCCATTTTTCTTCTGTTCTCTTTCATATCAAGCTGCTCCCCTATTTCTCCCCAGTAGTGCAGGAAATGCTTGAAGTGCAGGTAATCTTGTGAAAGTATTTCGAATCAGTTTATTACTTCAGTGACCACTTCACAATGGTACTTTCCAACGCTTAATTCAAAATAGAATTCTGTAAAAATCAACTTATGTTCAAGCCTAGCTTTGAGGAACAGGAATAGGAAATTAAAAAGTGGTATGTGAGAATATTTTTTTCATTAGAAACTTCAAACAAGTTTCCAGCTTGAGAGAAGTGTATTTAAATATTGTAAATGCATTTACTTGTTTTTTAATTTGAGTATGTCATATTCAGGAGTCCTTATTTCTTATATTGCCATTGAGCTGGCCTCAGCACATAAGAGCTGATCTTTCTAATTAAGACTAATTGCTGAATTATTGCAAACAATTGAGGCTTAGGTTTATTAGCACAGCTGTTACCTATACAGGAGAAAGGAGGATCACTGTATTGTGAGATTGTTCTGGCAGTCTCAAGACAGCATATGGCCCTGGAGCTCCAGGAAAAGGAACGTTTCCTTGACCAGTGAGTGTGGGCTGCAGTGTCCTGGCAAAGGCTGTGAGGATACCGGCTGCACTGCCAAAGAGTGCTGGTCAAGTTCAGCCTTGCTTTGCAAAGTCTTCCAAGCTTGATGGTTAGACACAAGCAAATATACAGCAGAAGGTGGGATGAGGTGAAAAAAGGAGAGACTGTTTACCAAACAGTGTGTCTGCTTGCTTTATGTTACTTAGTTTGACTTTGTCATTTTAAAAGTCCAACACTGAAAAGTTTTGGCCTAACTCTTCCTCCCAGCCATAAGAGGTTTTCTACTAAATTCTAAGAGTATTTGAGTTATCTTGGTCCACACCAATTCTGAAACTTTTCCACATAGTACTTCTGAACAACCAGATTTCTGTCATTTGGGGTACAGGATAGCTTATTTTTGGCATTTGCAGAAAATCATTAATTGACCTTTTTAGTATGTTTGCTGGGACATCTTTCATTTGTGCATTGTTTATCAAAAGAATCAAGCAGTTTGTTTGGAAGTGTGCTTTTGTCTTGAAAAGCAAGAGGAATTTCCATTTCTTGATGCTGTCGTGCTTTAACCCCAGCCAGCAACTAAGCACCGCACAGCTGCTCACTCATTCCCCCACAGTGGGATGAAAAAGAGAATCGGAAGGGTAGAAACAAGAAAACTCAATGGCTGAGATTTAACAGGTAAAGCAAAAGCCATGCCCACAAACAAAGCAAAATAAAGAATTTATTTAACTTCCCATTGGCAGGCAGGTGTTCAGCCATCTCCAGGAGAGTTGAGCTTCATCATACGTAACAGTTGTTCGGGAAGACAAACGCTGTAACTCTGAATGTCCCCCCCTTCCTCCTTTTCCCCCCAGCTTTATATGTCAAGCATTACATCACATGGTATGGGATATCCCTTTGGTCAGTTTGGGTCTGCTGTCCTGGCTGTGTCCCCTCCCAACTTCTTGTGCCCCCCAAGACTCCTCACTGGTGGGTTGGTGTGAGAAGCAGAAAAGGCCTTGACTTTGTGTTAGCACTGCTCAACAATAACGAAAACATTCCTGAATTATCCGTGCTGTTTCTGGCACAAATCCAAAATATAGCCCCATACTAGCTACTATGAAGAAAATTAGTTCAGCCAAAACCTGCACAAATGTGCTTAGCATGGTGTGTACTTACGGTGGATAACACATTCTGAAAAAACGGGGTGAAAATGGTTACAAGATCCAGGTTTCTTTTCTAGGCTGGCAGATTTTCCAGTTACTTTTCAGCTCCAACCCTCAGTTGACCAAAGAAATATCTAAACAGTGCCTTTGAGCTCTATGCGTTTCTATTAAAGTGTATATTAAAGATGGGTATGATGGAGCAGGGAATAATTTAAGTACAATCATATATAGCCAAGCAAGTATAAACACAGAATCTGACTAATGAAGTTTCTAAGTAGTGTTTAATTGATCAATAGCATATAGCAGCTGGTCTCTAAAAGGACCCGTGAAATCCCTGGATCTTAATGAAGCTGAATTTTCTAGCTCTGGTTTAGTTCCCTATACTCTGTTCTTTCTCTACCACCTTATTCCCTTGGTGTTCTACTAAATAAATCAGGTCATATCCCACTTTGTATTTTTCCTAGCTTTTATTAAACATGTCCCAGAGTGGGATGTCTGAGGTTGTTTGGGGATTTTTTTGATTGGTGGTTGGGGTTTTTTTTCTTTTATTTTTTGTTTTTTCTATGAGGAAGGAGGAAAGAAGACTGATGAAATATATGTTCTTAAACACTTAAAACACTGAGTGAGTGATATATTAAGGTCTGGTATGTTTGCCAGTGACATGAGTTTTATGATTATGTAATTTTACTGACTTCAAAAGGAACAGAACATAAGTCAGCAGGGTTATAACACTGTAAAACCACTGTTGGGGTAAGATAATAAAAATCTAATGTCTTTTTTTCTTGGTGGATTTATTCCTTCTTTCTGTGTTGTTAAGACAGGGGAGAATGTGGCTGATATGAATCAGTGTCTTTACAAGCTTAAAAAATGGAAAGGAGAGGGGGAAGGTAAAGTACTGGGTTGCCAGTACTTGTAAACCCTTTCTGTTGTTTCAGAACTTGTGTACAACAGTTTGAATCTTTGAGGATCTACCTATATTTCTTCTCCAAAACAACTGTAGGTAATGACACTTGGATACCATTGTATTTTAAGGCAGAGCCAAGTCCTTGTAAAATCAAAACCTCTAAGTTATGAGTCAGACAATTTTTCTATGCAAGATCTTCACATGTCTGAGGAAAACTCTTTTTTAATTCAACAGCAATATTCAGGTGCCTCCATCGACAGATGTGTAGTACTTCAAATTCCAGGCTTTATTTTTTTTAAATTTTATTTCACTCTTGAAAGATTGAGTAGGCCAAATTCTAAGGACACAATTTGCCTCTGTGTTGCCGTTTAGACCTGCCCAGCGACTAAAGCCATGCAGTCGGTCTATTTTCACCAGGAGCAGAAAATACCACAACTACTTAAGGGTCAAGGCAGGGGATAAGGGAGGCCTAAATGCACCACTTATGGCCAAGGCCAGAAGACAGACTCAGCTAGGGGAAACCAAATCCATTTAATTCCAAACAACAAAACCACAACCAAGTCACCAATGAAATTAAAGTAAGACAAAAGAGAACAACCACATTTTAAATACACCTTCCCCCACCTCCTCCCTTTTTCCCAGACCTGGCTTTGCTTCCTCACCCCCATGCCCCCCGACTTGGTGCAAGAGGCAGGGAAACAGAGGAGGGGGGGTGCAGTCGTTTTTAACCCTCTGCATGAAGTTCCAGCTGCTTGCTCCATGGCACACGTGCCCCACAGGTGCCTTTTGGCCCTATGCCATCCCCTGCAGAGGAGACAGCCTGGCATGGACACTGGCATGAACATGGTCAACACAGGGTCTGCTGCCAGGGTCGATTCTCCCAGCACTTGCCACAGACTGGGGGAAGAAACCCGCTTTACCAGTGGGTATTTCTATTCTGCAAATTTCTCCTGGCTACCTCAGTGACCATGAGGTTGCTCTCCTTTGTCTGTCTTAGCCCCTCCAAAACAAACTAGTGCAGTGGAAATGAAAAATGTTTCTCCTCTTAAAAAGGCTTATTCACAGAGGTGCAGATTGGCAGAGTCTGGGCCAGAGTTGGGGGCAAAATTGGAGCCATGGGGGGTCTCTTTTTGTAAAGCTTTACAAAAGATGCTTTATGGTCCACGCTGGTGGCCCCATCTCCCACTACTGAAAGCAGCACCAAACAAAGGTGCCAGCCTCCTACCCCTACTGTCGAAACCACGCCAAATCCTGCACCACAACATTCTGTCACCTGTCTCCTCAGACCTGACTAAAATTATTAGACTGGCAGAAAACTGTCCAGTGAAAAAATTGCTGTTTAATGAATCAAATTAGCTCGGCAAAAGTGTTGACTGCAGAGTGAGTGCAGTGCATTTGGGAGACAGGAAGAGAGACCCTGTTAGCATCAGTAAACTACTAGATGGCCTTAACTCTCTTGTACAACATTCTCTTTCCCAGAGATCAGCCACAGTTGATACTCAAAAATTCTGCTTGAAGCCTCGCTGCCTGAGTGACTGATATAGGCTCACGTACTGCTGTATACTCACTCTCTTCAGGACTGAGTCTCAGCCTTCTTCAGCAACTCAAAGTGGTGACTTTGACAGAAAAGCCGCACACTTGAGCTGCTTTGGGGCGAGGGGAATGGAGTCTTAAATCTGTCAGGTTCACCCCAAGTAGTGTTTTATCTAGTACCACGTAAACAAATGCGGTTGCTTTAAATGCTTGCCAGTGGGAATTTAATAGAGACTCTTACAGCATACAGATTACTCAATAATGGTACTAGAACTTGATTACTCTTTAAAAAAAATGTTCCTCAGAACACTTCAGATCATGTTATGGAATATAGTAAAAAAACGTCAAATGGGCAGAGAACGTATTGAGTGCATGCTACAATTTCTTTACTTGTATTTCCTTACTTTTTGCCATATTTTTAATTTCTTTGTGGGTGTAACAATCATTAGTGCTAATTAAAACATTGTAATGGTGGGTTTATGTAAATGAAATTGTCATTTCCTGTGGTGAATTTGACTTGCAATGTATGTCACTCTTTTTGTTTGTCTTTTGGAGGAAGACATATAAAATGGATGAAATGTTCTGTTTCAAGGCTGATGGCTTTTAAGGACCCCTTGGATGTACTGTTTTTCTTTTTTTATACTGAACATCATTCACAGAACCCTGTGGAAGCCTGCATAGAGTTGCCTCTGCACAGAGATATGTTATTAAAATTCTAGTCCAAAAGGTGTTTTCATATTAACTGTGTGATTTCAAAGTGAGGTTAAAACTTAGAGAATTTTTTCCTTAGATGTTTTTGTATTAATTCCCTGGCTACCTAAATCCCATTTCAATACTACACAACAGTTTCGAACTTATTCTTGCAACTTTTATGTAGAAAATAGTGTTTCTCTTGGCATGTCTGAATTACCAGAATTATGAGTGTGGCTCTAAGTGGATTTCTTTGTATTGTACGTATCTTTGTCTAGGAGAAAAATGCTGTAGTTTTTAGACTGTATTTGGAATGTATCTGTTATCTAAAGAAATGGGAGAGGGGAAACCCTCAAAGGAATCTGTTAATCTGTTCTGATGACTTATAAAAATTCTTCTTTCCTATACCTCTAGCACTTTCCTGTGTAGTAGATGCTCAGCTTTCTGTAAGTTTTAATGGAATTCAGGTAACCAAATTTGTTACTGTGCCTTGCCTGCTGTACTATTAGTCATATCCAAGGATGTATCACACTTAGAGAATGCCTGTTTATGGATTTCTCTTTGCCAGTACAATGTGTGTTCTCCTGTTTGATTGTTGAATACCCAAGACTGGAGTCTTGTTGATATTCAGCAAGTATCTTCAGCATAAGTGTGTATATGTACATAGGATAGCCCAGGCAATACATATTCTGAGTCTCTTCAAGAGTAAAAACTTGAAACATTTGCAGAGATATTACTTGTTCAGACATGAGCCAGAACCTAAAGAATTTTGGTGGTTCTGGATTGTTACAAAAATATAAAACCATAAGTGGTGAGAGTGTTCTTTACTTACAAAAGCATATGCCTTTGAAAAGCATTGTGTTATTTCTCTGAACATAGTAAAAAGAAAAAAGCAGTAGGGCCGTCCTTCCTCAGATATCTCTGCATTTTACCTCTTCAGCAAATTTTTTGTAGGAGGTTGTTCTAATGCAGGTATTCATTTGGTGTACCTTAAACTTGAGCTAGGTAGCTTATGGGTAAAAATAAATTGGTGAGGTGAGCAATTAGAATAAAACCTAGGTAAATCACATGAGACCTTAATACCCATTTGGTTGCACTTTTCAGGACATTTATTTGCACAGTTTAAATTAGCTATATAGTACAACAAATGAAAACTTTTTGTTGCCTATTTTACATTTTTTTTAAACTGATATAAAAGACTGTATGCAAAGTAGGGCAGAAAGTTGCTCCAATGAAAATTACAACAGGCTGCCCACAGAGGTGGTGGAGTCCTCATCCCGGAAAGTATCTAAAAGATGTGTAGATGTGGTGCTTAAGGACATGGTTTAGTAATGACCTGGCAGTGCAGGGCGAACGGTTGGATTCGATCATCTTAAAGGTCTCTTCCAGCCAAACGCTTCTGCAATTCTGTCAATAGGGGCTCTAGCAAAACAATTTAATGCTTAGTTGCCATCAGTGAAGATCAGGTGTTGTAAGAGTGAGTGTGTACATGTGTTTTGTGTCTATCAGTATCTGTTAGGGAGCTAATGATTGCTGCAGTTCAGCAGTGAGGTCTCCTGCTGCTTTCCCCTTCCTCCCAGAAGCTCACCCATTCTTTTATGCACTTCCCACCAGTTTTCACATCTTCCCCCCTCAGCTGTAGTGCAGTGAGGGGGTGCAACAGGAAGCTGTGCAAGTGACTCATGCTAAGCAGTCACTGCTACAGATGAAGCAATAGCCCAGGATTGCTCTGTTTGTTTTCACTTTTTTAAGGCTAAAGTGGAAGACAATATATTAAATCATTCTTACATTATGTTTTTGAATGTCCTTAAAAATACTCCATTTGTTTATGCATACACATTAGCCTGTCATGTTTTATCAGTTGTCTGCAATCACTGGACCAATATTATTAAGGGTTTTTTTGTTCTATCTGTGTCGATGATAAAATTAGCAATTCGGACTTCCTGAAAAAAGAAAAAAAAGCTGTTGTTTGTTAGAATTCTAGTGTCATTTTTAGAAATTCTAGTGGAAAATATTGTCATGCTATAAAAGATAGTCAATAAGAAAAGCTATGCGTGGTTACTGTTAGATTGTACGTATGCAGTGACAGAGAACACCTTCCATTTTACATTTTAATGGTTTTTGAAGTTACTATGCTGTAAACGCCTCTGTTAAAATATGAATCTACCCACTTAATACAGTTACATTAGAGCACAGACCATTTTCTTCAGTTATTAAATTTAAAAATTAATTAACTTGTCAAGTTTTCTACTTGCATGAAAGCCAGGATCCTTCTCTAAAGTTGCATTTTACAGGAAATTACAAGGAATCTGTTTTTAACTTCCTTATTCCTTTATTTTGAGTTCTTTAGCTAGATTGTTCCTTCTATAGTTTTTAAAAGACTAAACCATATTTGTCCTTATCCTTTACAGTGTCTGAAAATAACTCAGTTCTGGTGAAGAGGCAGCTGAAAACAGCTGTTTGTGGGTCCCTGTTGGGAAGGGAAGATTCTGATCCCCGAATAAAGTAATGCATAAGGCAACTGATAAGGTCAAGCTTATCTTGAGAGTTTTACTCCCCCTAGATCTGAGCTTCTTTGCTCTGCTTTGTATGGGGTATTGCAGACTACTCTGCATGAATCTAAAAACGTGTCAGATCCAGTCTGACATACTCAATTATTAAATGTCTCTTTGGATACTTTACCTTAGAGTAGAACAATGATGAAGTAGCTTATGGACTGTTGTAATTTAGCCTATGCTTTGAAAGCAAGCTTAATGTGTTGGTGTTATTTTATACACTATTAGATATGAAATTTTGTAGTTGCTTCACTAGGCTCTTGGGAGCTAACTAGTAGTTGATGAGAAAAGGATCAGGCATCGCTTTAATTGGCCTCTGCTAAAGTCCAGCTGGGGCATGTTCACCCTAGAATGACCAGTGATCCTTCTGTGCCAGTACTGTTTGGGACCCATGGGCTGGTGATTCGTCCTGGGCCTAAGGGTCTAGAATGATCTTCCCCATCCTAATTTTCTCAGCTCTGTAAATTTAATGTTTAACTGAATGAAGATTGTACAAGAAGGTTAAGCAGGAAAAATATAAAGAATGATTAATCATCATTTAAGTCTTTATTCAGTGTGGTGCTTCTGTGTTACTGCCACGCAATTTCTTAGATCATCTGGGGCAGCTGCCCTCTGGCTTGGCATTATTAAGGTTCTGGTCATGCTTATTCATTGTTTCTCATCACAAGCTCTGTACTGCTTCATAGTTTTGGAGGAACTGGTGAATAGACTTCCATCCTATACTGTTTCATCCAAGGGAAGGCTGCTTTATCCACCTACTATCCTCTCTTTGGACAAATCAAGATATAGGCCCTGTATAGAGGTCTATGTGAGAAATATTAATTGCCTCTGATTTATAAAGATCTGATTTTATTGGAGCATTCTAATAGGGCCTTTAACTCTGCCTTGTATGTATACATGATCCTTCATGACAAAATGAAGATGGAAACAGAGGGTAATAGCTCTCAGCTGCTCTGTTTTATTATGGTGGCAGCTGTATTAACAAGATAGCAAATATCTGCAAATGAAAAAAAAATCGTAATATGCTAACCAAATTCTGAATCAGACTACTGCATCTGTGATTTATCTTCTAGCAGTCTAAATCAGGTTTTTGTCTCTTTTCAGTGCCCTTCTGGCAATCACACTTGTGACAGTCTAATAACCTAGTCTTTATATAGTTGCAGGTGAGTCCACCTATTGTTTTCTTTCTGATGTTCTGTATCTTGCTGTCTCACAGAGGCAGAACAAGAATGAAAATGTTCACACAGCTTTTTTTTATGTCTCTCTATATTTTTTTCTGACAAATTCGTCTAGTGTTTGTATAATTGTAAACCTTTTAAATATACAGCTACATTCATGTAGTTAGTAAGGAGTATTTTGACTAGAAAAATAACTGGAAGAAAATATTTAAATTGGGTCTGTTTATTAAAAAAAGATTATGCAGCAAAGTTCAATAGAAAGAAGAGAGGGTAATTATGTTCTGACTTTTCTGTTCAAAATTGCTTTTTTCTGTCACATATCAGCTATGTCATTTAAAGAATCCTGATGATACTTAGGTCTAGCAGGAAAAAAGATGTTATCAAGCAGCAATTCTATATATCTTTCTACAGTATTTATTCATAGCTCTGTAAAACAAAATGAAAACTTGGCAGAAAAAAGTGTTTTCCAAGAGTCTGACAGCTAGGATTTGGTTACATCATTGAATATCATACAAAATATTAATTACAATGAAGTTTACTCTAGGATTGCTAATGCAAGTTTAATTGTTGAAGGAGAAAGCTTCTATTCAAATCTGATTTTAATATTTTATTTAATTTAATTTCCTTTTCCAAATAGGATTTTTTAAATTCCATTTTTAAAATTTGTGATGTGTCATAGCTCTGCACTTTCTTCACCACTACATTTCCACAATGGTTGTAGAGAATCTCTTTATCAGCCTTGACATAGCAAGAAATAGTTTCAACATATTTAATAATTTAGTTGATGCTGGTGTTTTCTCCTCACAGTACTCAAAAAAAAAAAAAACAAAACAACCCACTGAGTCATCTGATACTTCAAAGGCAAATTCATATTTCAGGGGAAGGAAGCTTGACACTTGCCACAGACTGAAATGTTCTTCTCCTGAATTCGGACTAGAAATAGCCAAATAAAATGCAAATTTCTCCATCCCCTCTGAAGCCGGCGGGGGGCAGGTGTGCGTGGAAGTTGCTCTGGTCTCAATCAGCAGCAGCACTTACAAAGGTGGATTGCAGTTCTCATGTGGTATAGATCCACTCTTGAGAACAATGAGATGGCAGTTGGCAGCTTTATTTACTTGGTTATTCTTATGATCCTGTTTTTTACTTCCTTAAGTCACCAGGTGCTTTGCGGGCAGGAATTGCAGTACTGAGTGTGAGTGCATACAGGTGGTTTTGGTGCTCCTCCCCCCATACTCCTGCCCTGTGTAAATCCTGATCCTGTGAGCATGCCAACTTCCTCAGCAGACGGTCCTGAAAACCATGGTTCGACATGGAAGTGTAATTGGGCCACAGCTGGTGCAGCGACTGAACTGCTTGGAGGTCTCAAGGCTCGGCAGAGTAAGGAGCAGAACTGATGTGACAACCGTGGGCTTAGAAATCCAGAAGTATCTGTAACAGTAAGGTTCTGAGGGTCTAGTTTTGGAGATGGGGTATCTACATGAGTAGTAGGGCTAAAGGTGGGTAGTGGGGCTAAAGTATTTCTTGTGCGTAGCCCGTTTCCTGACTTGTGTGAGTCCTGCTCTACTGGGCAACTGAAAAAGTACCTTTAAAAAGTCCAGAGATAGAACCACTATCAAAACTTGTATTCCTGATAAAATACTTCTTATGCTGCCTAACCCACTGGTATTTATCATTCTTCTTTTTACTACTAGCAGTTGGCTTTCAATGTCTCTGTTGTTTTATCCATAAATTGTAAATAAGCTGATTGAAATGCCAAAATTGAATTTTTACTTGCACTGTTCTTCTAAAATGATTTCTAATTGTTTTCAAATGTCCTCTGTGTTCATTAGAGAGATTGCTATATTTCCTGTGTTTTAAAAACATTTTGGGTATTTAGTTTTTATAAAAACCTGCCCCTACTACTGAGATGCATATTATTACGTATTTTACAGATACATAATCAATAAAACAGAAATTCTGAGCCCTATTCCAAATTTCCCTCCAAGCTTTTCAGCATTATTTATTCAGTCATTAGCCATGATCATGCCCATACCGATCTTCAGTCTAATTTTTTGGGTGTCATTTTTTGCAGTATGGCAGTATGACTTGGCAACACAGATGGTGTTGGTAGTTGCAATTCTTTTATCCTCTTTATAAGAATGAGGGAACACAGTAGGCTTCCACTAAACACAAGATTTTTTGTTTGTTCGTTTTTTTGGTTTGGTTTGGTTTTTTGTTTAATGACACTGGTATTTCATAATGGCCAGTAAAGCTTATCCTGAATTTCTGCCTGGTTACTGCATTGCTTTACTACCAGTTAAGCCATGATCTTGGACACCTGAGTCGATGCTGCTCAGAAGAAGAGATATGTTTCCTGAATTCCCATTTCACTCTACTTTTATGATCTCTGTTGCAGAGCTAGGGGGAGTAGCGTTTTTATGGCCTAAAAAAGATGAGTCAGCTAGAATGTGTCTTGAACTCTGAAGAGAAGAAACTACATGATGTCTCTTTTAAGCTGTGACTAGATACATCTGGTGTATACGTGGTGTTCAGAAATTTGTTACTGCTTGGCACTAAACACTGCTGTGTGCTCCTGCAGTAATGTGCTAAAACGCAAGGACTGCTACTGAATACCAGTAGGGGCATAGCAAAAGGGATGTTTCTGACAGGACACTTTGCTTCCTTACAAAATAGATATTTAGAGTAAGTTGCTGATGTTTCTCAGAACACCTGGTTTCTAATAAAAGCAGGAGCTTTTATGTTATTTCTCTGCTTTTGATGTGCTTTCTCTGGGTTGCTGTCCAAGGCACTGGCAGCTCCAGTGCCACTCCAAACAATGCAGTAGGCCTGCGGGTAAGATGGTAATTACAGCAACTGAAAGATGCAGCCTCATTTGGAAGATTACATAAAAGCTCATTGTTCCTAGGCATGTACATGAGCAAAGCAATGACGTCCTTTGGCCATATCTTGCTCTCACCTAGGATGACTTAGCCTAACCAGCTCCGGGCAGTGATATAGCACAGAACAGCTTTGGTCCACGATCCTGGTAGAGGTTGACACTCATTGACCATCAGCTCTTGCTCAAGCAAGTTCAGCCATTGCTGCAACAGACGAGCACAGTAAAGAAGCATCCTATGGGGGGTTTCATTGTGTTTAGGCAAAGATAGTTCTATGAAATCAACTCCTGTTCTCACTATACCTAGCAATAAATGTATTCAATGAAAGTATTTTAAGCCAGATAAAATTTCTGCTGGTCTGGTGCCAGTGTTTTCCTTCTAAAGTAGCTTAGTTTGTCTTGTACATGGCTTGTTTCTCTGCTGGTTGTTTCTAGGTATTAAAGCAACTGTGGTCCTTCTCAGCAGTGGGTGCTATCGAGTTAGTGTGAAATGTAGGGATGAAAGGATGGTTTCTCACTCAGCTGGAGTACTGAGTATGTCTTTGTATGGTAGGTTTTCCAGCTGGTGTTGGGGTCTATCTGAAGAACTGACTAATTTTTCTAGGTTGAATACAAGAGCTTCTTTTGCTTTGTGATCCACCTATACACGTTCAGGGGGGCTGCAGTAAGATTTCTTACAATTTCAGATTGATTTTCTTCAAGAAAAGGTTTGAAGCTTTTGCATTAAACTAAGATTTTTTCCAGCTTTACGTGCAAGAGATACTTACAATGACAGAGCTGAATAGAGACCTTAATCTACCTGCTGAGAGGTGATGTAGGACATTTTTTGAGAGAATGTGATTTCTCCAAGTCAATAAGATGGGCTTCTTTGTGTTTGTGTAAATTTCGTGTTCACAACATTGTCTTCATGCATATATAAATAGTAGCCATTTCTGTGAATTGCCACAGAAATGGCTGAGATAGTGATTTTGAATGCTTTATTCAGCTTCTTAGAAAATATAAGAAAATACTATTTCACTCTTCAGTGTTACAAAATTTTTAACATTAGTGGAACACAGTGCAGTTTTTCGTGGTAAAAATGGTTCTGAGAATTAAAAGAAAATACATAAGGACAAAATGATGCACACAAGGATGAGTTAGATACACTGATGAAGAAAGGATGAGAACAATACGTGAATACAAAGAATTTGAAAAATTTTGTAATGCTAACTCATATACCCTCATCACAGGATGGTTATCTGAGGAATCTCATCTCTCTCAATGACAACTGTTAGCTCTCCTTGCATTCTTTTTTTTTTTTATTCCTCTGCCTTGTGGATACATCATACTCAGTGCTCTTTCCAGCTACCTGTCTCCCTGTCCTACTTGCTTTGAGCCTGGGCAGATTGTTAGGGAACTCATTAGAGCTGTGGTAGAAAAAGAGAAGGCTGAGGGCTAAGCAAACTGCTCTTTCTTTTATTGCCTTTCCCTCTTTTTGCAAAGCCTTTATAGTTTCAGGTTTATACAAAATTATGTGCATGCAGCGTGGTTGGATGGAGCATATGCTAAGCAATAGGCCCCTTTCAGCTCAACAAGCTGTGCCTATAAATCAGGAGATACAGTGTAAAGTTGATTGTACCTGAATTGGCATCAGCTGGTCTTTGTTCTGCAACTGAGATGTAAATTTCAGGAGTGAGCAGAACGGACTGAGTGCAGTATAACTTGTGGTGGGGTAGTTCTTGTCAAACTGCAGCATTTTTCTTAAATGTTGTCATGAAATAAAACTTAGAAAATATGGTTTTCTGTAATCTCCACACAATGTCTTCAACCTGCTGGGAGATGGAGGAGAAGGTTTAATTATTTCAGAGTGCAATTTCCATCCCAAATGCATCCAAATCTACTTCCTGCTTGGGAAGCAGATAATAGCAGAGGATTTTCTAATGTCAGTCCTGGATGTTTTCCATTTTCACATATTTAGCTGAGTTTTACATATGTCTGTGCAGATATGCAGCAGTTAGAGTGATTGGATTCTGAGCCCAGAACAATTAATTTAACACAGTCTTGTGGCCAAATATCCTTCTCAGATCTGTAATTGTGCATTTAGAAAGAAGTTACCTTGGGTGCCTGCTTTCTATTTCTCTAAACCAAAAAGACTTGGAAAAAAGTACACTTGTGACTTGTATTCGGAAAACAACAAGAGTAGGTTTCAATCTTTGATATTCTCACTACTTAGAAGCTGAACTTCCATTTAATACTGTCTTTATATATTATATATGATGAAACTGGAAAATACATTTCAGCAGCAGCAGTGGTCAAGAGAGAGAGGTCAGATAGGGAAACTTAAAGAAAACTGTATTGCAAACCTATCAGAGCATTTAACAGCTGTCAGATTTCTTTTGCCCAGGGCTGATAATGACTTATGTCACTAACCACCAAAATTTTGGCATCTAACTGTGGCACCTAAATTAGGAGCATTTGCTAAATCAGTAGAGAGTGGTAAGTGCTTTCGGAGGCTGTTCAATCTTCTGGTAACTGAAGTACGCTTTGCAAGTGTTCATTTGCCTCCACTGATTATAGAGGAGGATGAAGATGCTGGCTCTTAGGTGCGTATAATATGGTCTGATTGTTCCCTGCTCTTCCCCAGTGTTAGCTGTTCTAGACAGAGCAAAGCAAGCTATTGTCATGGAAGCACCCACAAAACAGGCAGCAGTAGCTGCCCAAAATGCAGATTTGTTCCAGCCAAAAACGACCTAGCACTCCGACTGCTGAAGCAAATTACAAGTTCGGATGTCAGGGGGGAATATACTACTACAGAACTAATTTCTAAGTTTGGCAAGCATTCCTTTTTAGAAAGATGAACCAAAACCTGCACACACTCACTCATAAAAGGGAAAACCTCCCACTCAAAGGTACTCAGAAATGGTGTCACTCACCCACTAGAGAGCAAGGGCTCACTTAAAGGTATGACCAGAAACAATATTCACTCCCCAAAAGAGAGGGGTGAAGATTCACTCAATCCTGAGAAATTTCCTTGGACAGCATCCAAGGGGAGAGTCCCCAGATGCAAACCCAGACTGACTCAAGCTGGCTTTCTGATGGGGCTCCATTTATATCCTAGTCAAGCCTGAATTGTGGACGTTTTAATTAGATGAGAGCAAGGGCACATCAAAGTCAGGCTAAGGGTCTGAGACAAAGTAATCAAGTTTTAATGGCCGTGAAGCTCCAATCTTTACTGGTCTTTGGTAAGCCCTGGGCAGGTGCTTCTGCCACAGGTATGCATAATGGCATTCATTGCATTTCGAAAGCATGGAAAGAAGACTCAGGCTAACTTTAAATTATGAATGAAAAAGTTAGACTGTCAGTTTGGAAACATCTTTGTTTGCAAACTCATAGTTTTCTTTGCATGTGTGAATTAGAAATTGAATAGAATAAGGCTGTTTTGGGTTTTTTGTGGTTGCTTTTTTCTAACATTATGTAGACTTCTCTGGAAGACTCATCAATTTTTTTAAGACCTCAAGCTTAATAGTCATAGCATCGATCTGATTAGTGGCTTGTCAAGCCAAAAATGGTACTCGGTTTATCTTGTTCTTGATGCCGTATTGATAATTCCTGTTTCATACACATCTACCTGCAATACACCTGATTTTTAATCTTAATGTAAATGTGCATCTCATTGTTCGTGTAGATTTGTTCACTTTCTCATTCCTCTATCGATTCGCCATAGGAAGGAAACAAGAAGATGATACTATGAAGAATTCAGTATGAGCGGAGTTAGACTATGAAATGTAGTTTCTAAGTATATTGGGAACATATGAAAGCCTAATTACTGTTTTGATAAAATTGTTGACAGTAGTGTAGGAGACAATTTATAGAATATAAACATTTCTCATTTGAAGTGGGGAAGCACATAATATATAATTAAATATTTTCAGCATATTGCAGTAACAAAGGTCACTCAAGTCAGGTGAATTACTGGTTCATGCTACTGCTAAACTTAAATTTTGTGAGACAAATATTTTGGTCAGATTGTCAGATTTGAAATAGGGTTACCACTCTTTTTTTTTTAAACAATATAATCAAGCTTCAGTTTGACAGTATTGTTATCTAAAAATTGCTTTCAAGAACAAAGTGACAAACAAAACCAATGCATTCATTTCAAGTAATAAGTCTGCTTTTCATCAGGAAAATGGGCTTAGAAATACTGGGAGAAATGGCAGCAATTGATAAACTATATTTGTGTAATTCATTGGAGGCAATAATGATGCATTACCACAAATCTGCTTTTCAGCTGTCATTCAGTCAATACCTATGATATTTATTTATTATTTTATTAATGAAGAACGAGAACAGACTAATAATAAAAAATTCACTAAAATTGAGCCAATCAATCCAGAAAAATCACTACATGATTCTTGTTATGAAAGTTTGCTAATGAAAATAAAAGCTTCATGATAACTGTGTTTTGCCAAATATAACCAATCAGTGGCAGTGTTCCCAGTTCAGATGTGAATACAGCCTGCAGAAACTAAGTTGTTTTGGCCTTGCCAGAGCCAAATGCTGTCATGTGTGTCTAGTAGAAGTGAAAAAGCTTTTCTGTTTTGTGCAAACTGTGGGACTTTATATACCATAAACAAGACAGTGATGTAGGATTTTTGATTCTTCACAGTGGTGAGGGATGTTACCACTTCAAATAATGCCAGACTAGCTTGGTTTTAGCTTCAAATAATCCATGAAAGTCAAACTTGATTACTGTTTAGTATTTTCAATTGCTGTCTGACATTTAACTTGATTAAATGAATAATGGCAAAATGTTTTTAACTAAAAAATTTCCTATTTAACCTTGTAGAAAGTTATGTAATCCCTGTGGTATCTGCTCTATTCTAAAACATTTTTGTGGTGAAGCATCCAGTTTATTTGCATTTAAACAAATATTCATAGTAGCAAAAATCTTTCCATGAATTATTCTTCCAACAAACTCCAGTACCACAGTGAGATGCTCATATATGGACTGAAAATCATGTTTATTCAAAGAAAGGTATGAAGACAGTGCTTCATTGGCCTTTGATTAAGTTTTTTACCTCCTGAGGGTCATAAGTCACGAACTGGCCCTTTGAATGGAAGTATAATTTAATTTATTCTCAAGAAGTCGAATTGTAAATTAAATACTAAATTTCATTCCTGAATATGGCAATATATGTAATGTTGGTAGTAAGCCATGACCAAAATCATGTATTGAAAAAGCTGCATCATATAACATAGTAGTAATATCAATCGTCTTTCTCTTACAGGAAAAGGAGAATCTTAATGTCCATCAAAGATAGGAGGAAATGTGTTCATTGCAATTGTTATTCATTGGACTTCCTTATGAAAATCTAATAATCATTTTAAAAAAATAAAATTAGTCAACTCAATAGATTGCAAAATAAGCATATGAAAAACTAGAGCTAAGTAATTTTCAACAGGTCATTAAAAATAAAAATGCAGTTCCAAACAAGAGCAAAGGACAGGGAAAATGCTTTTGGTTTCTTGTGAGGGTGGGGGTGGGGGGGTGGTGGGGATGGACATTGGAATGGAATGTGGCAGCTTAAATCAGCGCAGAGGTCCAACGTTTATACAGATTCTGACACAACAGTCTAAATAAGCTCCCAGCTTGGTTTATGGTATGAAATTTGAAAATGTAATCTCTATAGTTTTCAGGCTGATAATTATGAATGTGGCAATCAGTCTCTTTGTATTCTAAAGTAACACAAATTACTTTGTATTCCAAAGTAATGTCAAATCAAGTCTTCATTTTAAAAAACAAACAACAAAAACAACAACAAAAAAACCCCCAACCAAATAAAAAATCCCAAACTGCCCAAAGACAAAACGTAAAACTCCTTTGTTAACTCTAGTGCAGTGATGCATAAGATGTTCATTTCGTTAGGGTATTAAATCTGTTTCTGCCAAATGATGCAATCAACTAAGTGGGTATTTTGTATTACCATGGAAATTAAATCATAAGGTGCAATTGTGGGATGTAAAAAGTCTGATGCACGGTATGATGGGGTTTTTGTCTTGCATTCACTTTCTCATTTCCTCCTAGTTAATTTCCTGGTTAAAATCTGAGTGATAATCTTGATTTGTATTCGAAGTAGGATGTTAACACAAAGAACAGAGTCACATAGGTGAAACAGATCATTGTTTGAAGTTGTACAAAGTTAGTTTTCTTTTTATTTCATTATTCCGGGAAAATCTGGATCATTTATTTTACTTTGTGTTTGTGGTGACTCAGAAAGACAGAATGCTAATTTTGTTGGGCTGCAAATATTTCATATTAAGAGCAGAAACATTAAATAGCTGCTTTCAGGGCTGTAGTTACCGATAATGAAAAGAAAAAGTGTTTAGATTTGAATATTAAATCATCCTCCACATCCACAGTTCCTGGCTTTTTCTACTCTTTGGCTTAGTGATTGCAATAAAATTTTAAAATATGATTACTTGCCTTTAGGCAAAGAAGCATCTGCTGGGTACTTGGTGTTTTCTGGATCAGGGCATTTATTTATTATTTCCAGGTTTAACTGTTGGTAGTGATAATCCACATTTAGATCTGCCTCTAAAATGAGGGGTTTTCATTCCATATCCACTGCTTTAGGTAAAAAGGAGTTGCTGTAGCTTCTCTATGGTCTCTCTCATCCAACAAACTGTTTATATAGTTTTTTATGTAGTGGTTGCAGTGGCTGGCTTCTGACTGTAATTCAGTGAAATTTGATATTTGGAGCTGTATTCCCTATCAACACCACCCCACACCCAACCGCCCTCTCTTAAGACACAGTTCATAATTCCTCACATCTCTCATTTTATAACAACAAAAAAAGAGCTAATCACAAGGCTAAGGAAGTAAATAAATTAAGTCAGATTTGCATAGAGCTGAGTATAGATTTGACTTTTGACTCTCCAGCAACCCCTGTCTGCTGTTCTTGAGCTTCTGTTGTTCTAGACATTTGGAACTGGTAAAGGAGAGGCTACTAAGAATGTCGCTTTAGATCTGGGAGCAGAAAGGAGGAAGGTAATCCTCCTACATCGTCCAAAAGACAATCTCGCTTCTCAGCAAAGATGGTTTGTATTTAGTGACAGTGTCTCTAGCTTTAAAGCTCTCACTGGTTAAAATACACAATGGCATTTTAAAAGAAGGGACATGAATCACAAATTCATAAATTATTGTATGCCAGTCCTATAAACAAAGAAAAAAACCTTCTTTCTCAAGCTGTGTCACTGAAAAAAGTATGAAATAAAATGACCTTGGCATCAGGAAAGAGATAGCAATCCCAGCTCTACCAAGAGGCAGACATAGTGGGGTCATACATGATAATATTCTGCCCACACCAGAACCAAGTAAATGACATCATAGATGCAGGTTTTATACTTTTGCAATTACAATTCTCTCAAACATCAGAAAAAATATTTTCAGCCTACGGGGAATGAAATGAATTTTTCAGCTGTATACCAGCATCTTTTTTTTTTAATGTATAATTGAACTCTACCCCACACTCATGCAATTTACTTGTCCATAGGCCTATACTACTTTCATTCCATAAGTTTGTATTTCCTGGAATTGCTTTTATAATATATCTTTTACTGGAACCATATAATTCACCAAGACCTTACTTTTCAACATAGCATTTAAAAAAACCCAAACCAACCAACCAACCAAAAAAACAACCCAAATAAAAGCCCACCAAAAACCAAAACAAAACCCCAAAACAAATAACCAACAAGGAATTAGAAGATGAGAAGCCGCATCAGTGCTGAGAAGTAGGCATACCACACCAGTCACCTCTTATGACATACTCAGTCTTTCTTATGTACTTTAGGGTTCTTTTTATTTAAAAAAAAGAAACAAAAAAAGGTGTGTGTGTGTGTGTTCATAATGGATCTTAGCTCTCTTAATGCCAGTCGCATCTGATCATCGCTCAGTTGCTTTCGCAGTTTACCTAACACATTAGTGATTAGTTCACACTAGTTTGTAGCAATTTTGAAACCTTTCTTGATCTTGAGTCAATTCCAGCTGCTGTCTGTGGTGGGCTGAGGGAGAAAGAGGAGTAATGGATTCTTGTGGGGTAAAGCTGAAGTCTACTTGTTCTTGACTAAAAACAGCCCAGAAGTCGAGGAGAATGTTTCCAGATTCAGTTCTTACCACAAAACGGTGTGATCTGTGTTTTCTGTGCAACTGCAAATTTCTGTTTAACATGTTGCTTTGCAAAAAGCCTACTGTAATGTTCAGTAATATAATTAACATGAGTTTTCTTTAGTTTCAGACAACTTTTCATGAAATAATTGCATTAAAAACGGCGTAACTTTTCACAGCCATCATGGCTGAAATGTAAATTAATACTAGTAATTCCCCAGGCTTCCCCACCTCTGCTGACCTAGAAAGGCCTGGAAAGATTCTGAATTAAATTCTGTCAGCTCTTGGCTCTGAATTGCTTTTAGCTTATAGGCAAATTACATAGCCTTTCCCTTCTTCAAGCACTGTGCTTAAAATACAGGAATAACAGAATAAGGGTGCCAGGGTCACTGGTGTGCTGCATTGAGAAGAATTCTTTTATGAGAAAAGCTCATTAGACATTATAATAACGTTATTATGCAGTTTCATACCTCTAAATAAGGAATGATTTTTTTTTTTTTTAACAGACTGGTTGATTCTGAAAGCAGTTGGTAACTGTACGCTTATGTGACTTTTACTTAAACCTTTCTAAAGATAGCCTTCCTTAACCATGTTTTCCGCTGCAAGGAGGCTGATGGTGTAGCCTTTCTGTGACCTTGTGGTTTAATAGGCTGTACAGTATAGCATTGCTACTAATTAGTTAATGTTACCTTGATAAAGTTAGATAAATGGATCGGAACAATGATGTATTTAATTTTCATTTTCAGCTAATTAGTTTTGCTACTAATATACGTTGTGATATGTTATTAATTTCTATTTAAAACAGGAAAGCTAGATCTTTCTAGACTCAAATGCATTTATTCTATTGAGTACGTGATTACATTTAAACTCATTAATTGGTGTCCCTGGTTATGCATTTTTTTTATGTGCAATGCTTGTGTAATATGTAGCCTGTTAGTACATGTAGGCAAGATTTCCATCAGTCTTGTAAGTCTGACAGTGTAGATGTCCTGTATCAAAATATGCATGAGATCCAGAGAACTAACAGGAAATGGGCTCAAAGGGATAGGGAGAAAGGAACTTGTTATCATTTCATTAGGTTGTTGCTCTGTCTAGCTTTTGGCTGTTTGCTAGACCACAAGAAATCCAGGAAAATTTGTCTTATATCTGCTTTTAAGACCACCTGGTATTAAGCATGTTTTACAAAAACCCATTAAGGTGCTATTGCTTTGGAGACTTGAATCTCCACTAGAGGCAGAATCCAGTTAAGAATCCTGGTTCATTGTTCCTCATTTCTTCCATAAAGATAGAAAAGGTTGTGCGTCATTCTGTTACAGACGGGTGGAGAAATCTAATTCCATTTCATAGAGAATTTCAGTGTGACAGAAACTAGTTTCTTTCTGCTCTGGAATGAGAATTGAGCACTTTGAAATCATTTTGGTATGAAATAGTGCATCTCTCTTGGTTTGAGATAGCAGCTGGACAAGAAGTGATGGAGCTTAGGCACCAGTGTCCTCAGGCTGGCTCGAGGTAGGAGCCAGAAAGTCTTTGGTCTGCAACAGAGCTCAGGACATGAAGAGTTTACTGCTAGAAGGTAGTCTAAGTCCTGTGCTTCTCATCATGTTGCTGATGGATTGCTGAAGAGCAGAAAGCCAAGACAGCTCAGGCTCTGTAGAAGCCACCGAAGCTGGGCAGGCTGCTGGGCAGGCAGGCAAGCTGGCAGCAAACCCAGAAGGTTTTGAAGGCTTTGTGTCAGACAGTTTTCACTTGAACTCTGCCCCAGGAGTCTTCAAGATATCATTAAAATAATGGCCTTTCTTAGTGAAATGTTTTATTTTCAATATAGGCATCTTATTCTTTGAGAGATTTTAAAATACAGTATTTTGTTGGGTGGGGAAAACTGAAAATGCCATCAATGAAATGCCAACCTGATACACAGCTTACTGCGTATCACAGTCATTTTCGTGCTTATAAATACAAAAATGGCAAACTTTTGGTCTGATGAGTGGTCTTAGTCTCTCAATAAAGCAAAGTTCTCTGCCAATAAAGGCTTCATTCAGATTTTTTCACATAATTGCTACCACAAAATGACAAGAGGTGAGTGGGAGGAACTCATAAGAAAAGGCCAATTTGTATCATCTGTTCCAGAAATGTAAGCTAAGTTTATATCATAAAGGGGAAAGCCAAATGGTTATGTCTGAAATGGTGATCAGTTGCTGGTTTCCATTGGTGTTAAAAGCATAACACCATTTTTAAAAACTTGTTCTGGAAGTAACAAAGATTTTATATAGTTAAAAAACCTAGATCTTTACTAGATTTTGTGTTGCCTAAATGGCTAGCATGGTGATCTAGTTCTGTATATAGTGCAATTTATGTGGAGAACTATAGTGTGCTATTTCAGATGTTTTTATTTATACCAGTGAAGGATCTCAAACACCTGTGTAGTACTGTGCTTGCACAGTACTACTTTTATGTTGATACTCTGTGATATATCAACATAGGTTGTCAGAGTGCTGGAATGCTCTGAATTGTCCAAAAGGTCTGTTGATAATTGGTGAGATTTTTAGATGGCAGAATAAGGTCCCAACTTGTGATCCAATAAGTCTTTCTGATGCTATGGACTCTTTAAAAAATTTAAAGCCTGGCTGGTCTATTATGGTGAAGGTAGAGAACATGCCATTTTTATTTGCTACTCTTTTCCAGAACATCTGCAATATTCTTAGGAAACGCTGTCACCAATCATGCTTGAATCATTATTCTGTTCAGTTCTTGAGATACGTGGTCCATGGTCTTTTCAGAGTAGTTTCATTATAACTGTGTAAAGCATGTTAGTATCTTCTAAACTCTTCTGTTTGGAAAGATTAGGCTGTACACAAAAGTTCAGTTAACCAAGTCTAATAACTATAATATGGAATTTTCATTGGGAAAATATGGTGGGTTTAGTTGTTTCGGCATCATACAGAGTGTAATAACATGCGAATAATAGAAATATAGGGGTGTATTTCACGTTTAGTAAGTCAGTTTGAGCCTCTGGTCCTCACTGAAGGTAGTGTGAAATATTTGAGTTTTGGACCCATTGTTCCATCTCTCTTAATATGAAATTTTATCAAAATGGCAGAACTTACTCTAATAGATATACTGCTAATTTCTGTTGAAGAAAAATACTTCCTGGATTCATATGCAAGGAATTAATTTTTACTTGTTGAACAGACGACTGTATTGTGATTATTGAAGCTTGTCTATTAGTTGTTCTTCCTTCCTGCATAGGTTAACACTAAAGTTAATTATCGCTTTCATTCCAGAGGCAACTTTTCATTCTCATGAATCTATATTTAAATTGCAAACTTAGGAATGTTAAAACATTGCCTGTGCCAGAGACCAGGCATATAGGGATAAGATACACTGTATTTTAAGTGCCAATTGATATATTTTTTTTTTTTTTTTACCTGGAGAAAACCAATTTTCCCTGGCTTTACTTTTGCTGAAGACATGATTTGACTAAATGTTAATGTGCCTGAGTCTCCTTTACATCACATCAATTTAATTTTAATGGTTCTTGTGAAACATCCTGTGAAGTTGAATGCCCTAGTGGCTCCAAGGAAATTTGAATTTTTCACCACGGAGTACCTGAACTTGCTCATTGTAGCAAGTCCATTCCTTTATTTCTTCCTTCCTTTCCTCCTTCCATTCCCTAAATGACTGCAACGAGACTGGGGACTGGATTGGGAATTCTGCCATTGCCCTGTCATTTGAGCACTGGAGCATGTTGAGGGAAAAGTTATAATGAGAATCAGAGCTGCCTGGCTCAGAATTTTGGACATAAAGGTTAGGAGGTACAATATTGTGTCAATGCAGAATGCTGCTTGTAAACATCTTGAACAGACATTACCACTGGGCTTATTACTATTCTACATGAGGCTCCACTTAGATAATTTACACCTCTTACTGTATTTCTTCAGCTATTTGCAAAGAGTGTCAGAATTATGACAGGGCCTGTCACACAATTGACAGTCAGAAATTTTTCTTTAAAAGAAATACATGTTATGACAAAACCTGAAGCAAGTAGTCACTGGTGACAAGTGCTTTTTATTTTAACAGTAATAAAGGTCTGATTCGACAACAAAACCTCTGTTTTCAACTGTCCTTAGAATTTGAACTTGTCTGCTCTAAACAATGAGTATAAACTGTAAAGAAGGAGACCTTTCTAAGGAAACCCAAAAAACCCAAAACCAAGATACTGGCGACACTGAGGGGTATTCAACATGCCTTTTTTTATTGACGTATTTTGCAATTAGCCTGTATGTGTGTTATATGTAGGGAACTCTGCTGGAAATGTGAATCAGCTGGCGAGTCCTATGTGGAATAGCAGGGTGATGAAATGGTTGGGAGAGCATGAAGATATACATCAGTATTACCCCACTGCTGGATACAGGGTTCCTGCAGCAGCAATCCGTAGGCTTTTCGTGTGAACTCAGTCCTCAGAAACCCGGATGTTATTAAGAGTTAATGGTAATCAAGTAACTTCTGAAGCTGGCACTGAATAGCACAGACGAGTATCCTCATATAAACCTAACAATTGGTTTATGAAACCATCTATAGTTAGTCTCTGTAGTTAGTCTCCAGCTGTGAAACAGTAATGGTTTCCACAGAGCATCACCTCTGGGATGAATGCCTTAGTCAAATCTGACCTCTTTTGTACACAAACAGGTACAACAGGGCTTATAGGCCATTCTGGTGGCGGGAAGAGCAGCAAGAAGTCTACAGTTTTGGTTTTTCCTCTGTAGCTTTTGTTCTTAATCTGTGAAGTTTAATTAAATTGTATTTACATGCCAAGTAAATCTCTAATACTGGTAATATTATTAATTGAAAAAGACAAAGAACCTAATAATACTGATACCGATTTATTTTTAAATGCTATTGCCCAGAAACATTTTCCCTTACAAATTGAAGGCTTTTAACGTCTTTATAGAAACAAATTGAATAATTGCAGTTATTTTTGTAGCCCTTGCTATGTACAATTTGAGACTAACATGTATAGAATCTGTATGGCTTGAATAGTATGAGTTCTTGAAAGTAAGAGAGCCCATAGACTCATGCTTATCTTTACATTTAACTTAGTTCCCAGATATTTGTCTTATTCGACTCTTTATGCTGCCTGCTTTACAGCACCCAACCACACCAACTACAGTCTGATTTATTACCATACATTAAAATATATCTTCAAATTTTGAATGTTTTTTTTCTTTCCTATTTTCACAGTAAAAAATACCCTTGTCAGAAATGCAAAGCATTCTCTTCATCACCTCCTTAAATAAGCAAAGTAGGTCACTCAGCATATTTGCATCAAGATAATATAGAAACTACTCAATCAACATATTTTAAAGCTGTGTAGCTCAACCCTTGTTCCCACAAGGAATGACCTTATAGCAAAACCGTCACTTCAAAGTTTTTACAAAATCTGACATATTGTAACTGTAAAGTCAGGAAGCAATGGGATGGGCTGAGGAGAATGAACTGTTTCATAGGCCAGCAACAAACTGAAATGTGAACTGAAGATATGTTTGTCAGTCATCAGCAAAGATTTAAAAAAATGAACTACAAAAAACCCCCACAACCCACAGAGGAAACCATCTTTTGTAGATGTTGCCTTTTTTATGAGCAGTTAAGATTACAGTGTTGCTTTTGCACTTAATCTGAGAAAAAAAAAAAAACAAAGAAGCCCCCCCCCCAACTAGTAATGCATTAATTACAAAAGCAGTCATAAAAATAATCATTCTGGTTCTTTGGAGGAACATTTGCATCTAGATGAGCCTTTCTGCCAAAAGAATGCTTAGCAATTAAGCAAAAGCTAATGTTATGGATGTGTCCAATTTTCTTTTAATTGCAAGAATTTCAGCATGCAGAGCAGCTGTATCTTTGATGTTGGAGATTTCCATTATATCAACTTCTGAAAGATATGAATAGCAAAAAGTACCTAGAATTAAAAATGCCTAGTTAATTGTACAGCAAATTCTGTGAATTGCTCTGCAAAATCTGGAGAGAGTGCTAGGGCATAAACAAAAGACGGTCTAAAATTCGGTCAGTTTTATGCTAAAATAAAAGCTCGTGAGATGATGAGTTTTTTGAATCAAAAGTCTTCTAAACAGAGTTAGCCTCAGTACCAGCTGATAGTTATACTGACTGCATTTAAGATTATGCCAATAGTCTCCCATTATTTTGCATAAAAATGAGTAGCATTAGCATGCTAGGAAGGGTAGATCTGCTTTGTAAAGGGCTTTGCTCTTACTGTTCTGCTAGAAGGATTTTGTCAAGAGGTGGTGATAATGGGAGTCAAAACCAGTGAAAGTGTGGAGTATTAATGGTGTGCATCAGCTCCCTGTTCACGTGGCCATTGTGCAGTGCCACTTTTGCTCAAGTGCAGCGAACATCAGCAGCACATTGAGCATTCCAAGGCAACATATGGTACTATTTAACAGCAGGGTGAGGTCTGTTTTATGTAATACAGCTTCCAGAGATGTGTAGATTTTTGAGCTCATAAAAATATATTGGACCTGAGAATTGTATTTCCCCACTCTTCTGGAATGTTGTTAACACCTTAAGCATAAATAGGATCTCATCTAAAGTTCGATGCTACCCATTGAGTGGAAGATGATAATGGTGGGCCTCCTTAGAGGTCATGCCAGTAGAATTGAATGTGTGCCTTCATCGTTCCATTTTCTTACCACTTCCCCCAGCTATTCCTGTGGTGGCCCTACCTGAAAATTGCAGAACTATAAAACAAGTTGTCAGTGTACGTCCTTGTCTCGCTTGTGTCAGGATTTGGTACCTCAGTTTAAGGCTTGTAGTAGACTGAAGCTTCTCAATACCGCGTGGACGAACTCAAGTCAGAGTGGCATAGATAACAGGGTTGGTGGCATGATACCTTGCCTTCATGTAGAAATGCACTTTTTTTGAAGAAAAAGATAAAATAATTGCAACTCTTTTGTTTACATACTGCCTAAAGAAAAATTTATTCTGAATGTGTGTGTCTTGAAATTATGGTCATATAGCTACTTTTAATGATCATATGGTGATGCTTGAGACAATCACTCCTTCCATTTGATATGAGGTGAGGTGGTTAATTTAACTGACATCATCATGGTGAGTTTTATCTTTGGGAGGCTATGGGAATTATTTTTGGTCATAGAAGTTTATTAGATACTTATGTCACTTGTATTTTTGTTAAAATTTGTCTATAGTTCAATGAAGTGATAATAACTTTATTTTCTAAAAGTTGTGTGGCATGTTAAATATTTTGTCTTAAATTTATCACACATATATCTGTAATAATCTTATTCACAGGAGTTAATCTCTAGACCAGAAGCGGCCTGCAGCATTGCAATGTGACATTTTTAGAGCATGGTTACTGGTATGTTTTGCAGGAATATTTTTTTTTACCAGAATTCTGATCTTGTTCTATGCAGACAGATATAATTCAGATAGGAAATACCAAGCAGATGTGAATAATGTCAGATTATTCATCTGTATCTTTTGGTTTTAAGTGGAGAAAAGGAGGGGAAAAAAGGATGCACACACACTTTTTTTAAAAATAGCTTTATCAGAAAGCTGTTACAACTGTCCAAAGGACAAGGGAGAAAGATCTGCCATAGTCAAAGTTACTGCTAATAAATGCTATTGATAATAATGTAGGTGTCCCTATTTGAATATCATATTTATGGAAAGACACTGAGTATAAAAGACTTCATTTAACCTTGAAAATAGTCAGATTTTACTGAATGAAGAGATATATATAGAAAAGATCTACAAAAAATTGGTATCTAAATTAGGACAAAGCTCTATTGCTTGATGTGATGAATAGTTTAAAGGTAGTCAGCGAGAGTGACGATTTTCTACAGCTATATACATGCTTTTATTCCAAGGAGGTGTCTGTACTGTGTCATACGCACACATATCTTCAGAGAAGGGAACTAAAATATTTGTCTCTATCCTAAGACGTTTTCTACGTAAAAGAAGAATACTTACTCTAGGTGACCACTTTTCTTAAAAAAAAAAACAAACAAAACAAAGTGCAATCCAGTCAAGTGAGTTTGAATTATTTCCTCCTCCCAACTCCACAGCTAACTATGAATTGATTTTTCCACCCTCCTATCTCCAAATCAAATTGTTACAGCAGGATATATTTAACTAGTCAGTTATGAGAACAGGTCATGTTTGAGTCCAGTTTTCCAAATAGGAGTGCTTGAGATTTAGGCTTTATCCATTTAATTTTTTCCCTAGTAGTGCTACTTAATATCTTTCTAGGATTAAAAATGCTAAGGGTTTTAAATGGTCCAGGCTAAGGTCCTGTAAAAATAATTCTACATGCAGTAACTAAAGTTCTGGTGTATAGAGCAAAGAAAATTTCATGGTGTTTTAAACCTGTATATGAGATAATATATAATGCAATATAAACATTAAAAGATGATTACATAACTATTAAGAATTACTTTACAGTTTGGATTACTCTTAAATTGTGATACTTCTCTCAAATCACCCAATTCTGTCAAATTAGAGTGAATTCTGGTTATAACATAGAATCATAGAATCATCATCCGGCCAGAAGAGACCTCAAAGATCATCGAGTCCAACCGTTGCCCCTACACTGCCAGGATCCCTACACCATATCCCTCAACACCAGATCCACACGGTTTTTAAACACTTCCAGGGATGGGGACTCTACCACCTCCCTAGGCAACCCGTTCCAATGCTTAATAACCCTCTCTGTAAAGAAATTTTTCCTGATATCCAACCTAAACCTCCCCTGGCGCAACTTGAGGCCATTCCCCCTTGTCCTGTCATTCTCAATATGGGAGAAGAGATTGACCCCCACCTCCCTACAGCTTCCCTTCAGATAAAGAAATACAGGTGTTTAGTGTTACGATCAATCCAATGTGTGAGTACCTTCAGAACACTTACAGAATGCCACTTTAAAACTCTACACAGACAAGATTTCTTCTCTTCAGATTGTTATAGCTTTTCTAATTTAATAATAGTATTTAATTAAATCTGATTCTGATCTTATTTATAAAATTTTAGATAATTTTATTATAGAGAAGTTACTTTAATGAAAGACAAAATAAATAGGAAAAAAATAGAGCTACAGACTTGAGGTGTATACAGAAAGTATCAGGTCCTCAGCTATTCTCAATCCATCCTATGGTGGATTAAATGTTGGGAGATATGTAAAGTTTTTCTGCCTTCCCTAAAAATGACTGAGGTAGATTCCTTCTTTTACATGGGAATTAGAGCTTTTGAGTAGTCTTAGTGATCCTCTTCTGTACTGTGCTGTCATCAGTGTAGAAGAAAGTGTTCAACGACTTATTAAATAATGAAATATTGTTATGCAGTTAATTACAAAGGTAGAACTCATTCGAAGCACCTTTCTTGAAGAGTTTCAGCACCATCCCCATGGATATAGCTGGGATACACAGGTATACTGAGGCAGGTAAGGATTTTAGGCATATAATAGGCTGATTCATCAGATAAAAGAAAGTTCAAAAGTGTACACTTTGCCTAGATTGGAAGTTGTATGGTAATGAAACAAGTAGATTTTGTCTGGATGTAATGTGTACTCTCATTATGAAGAGAAGAAAATTAGGTTAGCTATTAAAACGCTATACGGGGGGAACATCAAGAAATTGGGTTCATATGTGTAGAACATATGTTTCAAGTGTTGCAAATGAAACTTTTGCAAGATTTCAAAATGGACCTCATGATGCAATTTCTAAATGGATCCTCTAGGGTCCCTTTCCAGCAGCTCTAATAAGTATTTCTTCTTTTATTGTTTATCCTGTTTAATAACCTTGAGTCACAGCTGTTTTAATCTGAAATATAATTTAGAATGTTTAGCCTCTTCCAGTGGGACAGTTCCATCTTAGCACTTGAACTGTTTGCCTGGTGAAGATGGTTATAATCATATCCTTGCAGATAAAATAGAACTTTTCATAGACAAGGCATTGATGCATTGCTATAAAAATTCTGTTATGTCCTGAGAATACATTGTATTGTCTACCTTGGTAAAGTGGCCTTCATCTCATGCTGATTTTGCTCAGCTTGTGTTGCTCATTACTTTACAGATTATGGAACAGAGCTAACTTCCCAGTAGGACATAGCTAGATTTTCAACACAATAGTTTGCTTTGAAGATGTTCTGAATGACTTCAAGGCCAGACACAATAGATACTCTGAGCACTATTGTGCTAGTCCAGAGTGTGCAGCCTGACAACCTGTGCTGCATTTGATCAGGCTACACTAGAAGTTCAGATCCACTTCAAACTTTTGAGCTTGGCATTTCTGAGGATACGCATTGATTACACTTAGACAGAGTTGTTCTGAGAAGTATTTTCATAACAGGAGTTATTACTTGACTTTCTGTGAGATATCTGAAGTGCTTTTTGGTATTGTACTAGCACCTGAGTTTGGCACTATGCGTGCAAGATGCAAGAGCTATCTGAAGTTTTAACAAATTGTTTCTCCATGAATTTAATGCAGATGGGATTTCAAAAGTCTAAAGTCTTGAATATCTATAACAGATAGGCTCTAATAAATTTGAGAAGTTCGTTGTCTGAAATTAAATCTTCCATTAAAATGTGATTTCCATAGTCTGTTGAACTAAGCAAGTTATTAATGTCCAATCTTATTTGTGAAGAAAGCATAAGGGACAGGGTTTTTTAAAACATAATCCTTCCTTCTGTTTACTGTTCTTCTGCAACAATCAGATTTCTTTTTAATTGAGAGTTAAGAAGTTATTATGACAGTAATTTTTCAGGGGACAATCTCTCACTTGATGCTCAACCTGGTAAATGAACATTTCTAAGATGTATACCTTCCCCAGGTATGCTTATATTTCTGGTGCAGCTAACTTGCTTAGAATTGGGAGGCTTCTCCAAGGCCGTTTCAAGGAAAAGCAGGTTATGACACCACATGGACTACAAATTACATAATACTTGTCTTAAAGTTGACTGGATTGCACTTGTAATATCATGGTGAAAAGTGTTAGAAATCAACATCACCGTTTTAGGTCAACATACAGTTCTCAGATAATTGTACCATCAAAACCAGTGTTTTAAACCATTCCTATTGGGAAGAAAAAGTGGTACCTGTAGAAAGGGGGGTGGAAGCATTTAAGGGAAGATGGGACAGCCTTTTGTATCTGCTCCCCCTATCCTACCTATATGCAAATGGAAGCAGAATGGGGACTGTAGGCAAGCTTGAAGCGTAGTAAGGTAGCCTAAACGCCCCAGTTGCAGACTGGTGTGGCTGAGGCATCTTTTCTGCTCCTCTGCCCCAGCTACAGGGAGAGCAACTTTTAGGAGAAGCCTCGAGTGAGCAGTTGGAGATAGTATCAACTTGCCCAGATGGTTTCACTGCAGAGGTATAAATGCCAGGCCTTGCTAATGCTTAAATTCATCTGCCTTCAGCGTTCACTTGTAGATTTGCACCAACGCTGCTATTGCTAAGCATTAAAGTCCCAAAGTTGTTGTGTTGCTTGTCTGCATAGGGAGATGAATTTGTGAAGAACATATTGTAAGGTGAAGTTTATTGCGGAAGGAAATAACTTTAAGACATCTTAGAAAGCTGGGTTAGCTGTGGCTGCAGGGACGTGCACTAAGGCTATGTCGCGGTTTGAGAAGGGGGGCATTT